>NC_053025.1:558528856-558684536 GCF_003073215.2 Triticum urartu | reverse complement strand
GGGAACATAACACCGATATGACGGAAACTAGGGCGGCAAGAGTGGAACAAAACACCAGGCATAAGGCCGAGCCTTCCAACCTTTACCAAGTATATAGATGCATTAATTAAATAAGATATATTGTGATATCCCAACAAGTAAACATGTTCCAACAAGGAACAACATCTCCATGTTCCAACAAGGAACAAACTTCAATCTTCACCGGCAACTAACAATGCTATAAGAGGGGCTGAGCAAATCGGTAACATAGCCAAACAACAGTTTGCTAGGACAAGGTGGGTTAGAGGCTTGGTTCAACAATATGGGAGGCACGATAAGCAAGTGGTAGGTATCGTAGCATGGGCATAGCAAAAGAGCGATCAACTAGCAAGCAAAGATAGAAGTGATTTCAAAGGTATGATCATCTTGCCTGAAATCCCGCAAGGAAGAAGAACGAGTCCATGAAGAAGACAAACGGACGTAGACGAACGGATCCTCACAAACGCGACGTTAACGGAACCAACCTGAAGAAGCAACACCGGAAAGAAGCACACAACATAGTAAACAACCACGACATAAGCATGGCATGATGCACAACCAAGTATGATGCATGTCTGGTTTAAAGAAGCATGGCATGGCAAAAGAGCACAAGCAAACCTACAAATTAAGTGGAGCTCAATATGCAACGAGTTGCATATTGACGAAACACCACGTGACTTATTTAGTTCTCTCTCGTTTATGTACCCAACAAGATTAAATGTTGTTAGCATGGCAAGAGGTGAAACATGATGAAACTATCTAATCTAGGCAAGTTTAAATGAGGCCGGAACAACAAAACAACAAGTCCGGAAACTCCTCATATGCATATATTAGGTTTGGTACTGTTCTGCCCTAGACATAATTTTAGAGTTAATAAACATGCAAAACAAGTACACCATGTTAAACTAGGCAAAATTCTACCCCATTTACATATAAAGTTTATTTAAAACCGAGCTATGGTTATTTAGTTATGATTTAAAACATTTTAACAAGGCATAGGAGCAAATTAATGCAAGCAGCAGTTTAAACATTTTAAACATGCATGAAAGTGGCAAATTATTAAACTAGACGAAAGTCTAAGCAAGATTCATATTTAAAGTTTTTACATATGATGCACCGTTTGTGAGTAATGAAATGCATGAAGTTTAGGGGCTGATCTGCAGAAGTGGAAATCCCTGGAAATTGACAAATTCACAGAACTGAAAAAAAGGCTACACTGGAATGAAACTAAAACTGGAGCAGGCCCAACAAAATAAAGAAAAAAAGGGGCGCTGGGGCTCTCACTCATGGGCTTCGGCCCGGTAGGAGGGGAAGCAGGCCAGGCCGCGCTGGGCCGGCCTGCTTGGTTCGGTCGGGGAAAGGTCAACGCACTCGCTCGAACGACTCGGGGCAGATGCGGCGTCCTCCTCTTCTCGAAAGGAAAAAGAGCAACAGCGGCGTGGGACTTGGCGGCCGGTTCGGTCAAGCAAACAGCAGGCACCGCGGCGCTGAGGACTCCGGCGAGCGGCAGGATGAGGAGGGGTCGGCGCGGGATCTCGGTGGCGTCCGGATCCAAGCGCGAGAAGCCTTCGGGTCTCGTTTCCTGTCGGGTCGAAGTGGAGGCAGCGGAGACCATGGGACCTAGCGACCATGGTGGAGGAGTTCCAAGGGCGGCGGCGCTGCATGGTTCCTGCAGGGAGGCGAGGTGAGAGATACA
Organism: Triticum urartu; assembly: GCF_003073215.2. NCBI lineage: Eukaryota > Viridiplantae > Streptophyta > Magnoliopsida > Poales > Poaceae > Triticum > Triticum urartu. Next base: position 558,682,822 of record NC_053025.1, on the reverse strand, counting down.
AAGAAAAGAAAGGGGAGGGGCATGAGGATTAAGAGGAGGTGGTAGGCGCGGCACAGGGACTTGGCGTCACGGACGGAGCTCGGGGCGGTGCTGCATCTTCGATTGGTGTTTATCTCCTGGTGAAGATAAGAGAGAGAGAGATAAGAGAGAGTTGAGAGACGAGGACGAAAAGAGAAGGAAAAGAGCTGTGTGATGCTCATCTGTGGAGGGAATGGAGAGGATGGAGCTGATCTTGCAGGTGAGGCTGGATCGAGGCGCAGAGGGCATCGGGCTCCTGCGGGATTTGAGCGTTGGCACTCGTTGACTGAAGATGGATCGAAGGGATGGATGGTGGATCTGAAAACGAGGAAGGGGGGTTTGCTGCGCATGGTTGGCTGGATCAGATCTGGGAGGATCCCGAGAGAGTGGCGGCAGCGCTAGGTAGGATGGGACAAGGTACCTGATTTTTAGGGTTGGACCTTGTGTATTTATATGGCAGGTGGATTAAGTTGGGGCTATCCGGTCCCTACGATCGTAATCGGACGGTCGCGAATAACTATATTAGGAGGTCCAATTAACAAAACGGAGACGTTTTGTAGATGTTTGGGGATGATCCGAACACAACGGTGACGACTGCTCGGGTAGGGTCCGGGACAACTTTTCGGACGCGCGCGCGAGGAGGGCCGTGGGCTGACGAGAGAGGTTAGGTTGGACCTGGCGGTAGGTAGTGGGCTGTGTAGATGGTCTCGAACTGAGAGAAGAGAAGAGAAGAGAGGGAGGCCCGGCGACTGTTTCCGGAGACCGAAAACGTCCGACGTTAGACCGGCTACTATTGCCACTATATTTATCCGTTGTGGCGTCAAACGGACTCGGAAAGCGATGAAATTTGGCAGGCAGCCTACCTACACTATAACAAGACCGCATGCCAACTCTCATCCCATTCCGAGAACATTTTCCGGCCACTTATAAAATACTATTTCGGACATGCCGCAGGCGCGTGCAAGTGTGTCTGGGCTCAGAACGGACAACGGAGAGAACAAGGAGGCCGGGACGGATGCAAGTTTCGAAAACATGATGATGCAATGCGGATGATGACATGGCAAGATGCAGCACGCAAGCAAATGACAAAGCAACAACACCGAATAACTGGAAGACACCTGGCGCAACGGTCTCGGGGCGTCACAACACTCCACCACTACGAGAGGATCTCGTCCCGAGATCTAGAATGGCACCGGAGGGAAAACGGAAAAGAAAGAGAAGAGGTAAAGCTAAGTTGCTTCTTCGACAAACGAGTGAGACCAAAGAGCCTTGAAAGGTTAAGCCATTTCCGAGAATAGAATAAACGGAGATGAATGAAGTTGAAGACACTCCGTTATGAAAGAGGAAAAGAAAGAACAACTTCGGGCAGCACTCTGATTGAAAAGAAATGGAATTGAATAAGAACTTGATAAGATGAGAAGATACTTGATGAAATCACAAAACACTGCGTCCGTAACTATTGAATGAATGGAACAAGGGGTAAGAAAGATCTCGGACAACACTCCGGTTTAAAAGAGATGAAAAACTTGATAAAATGAAAGAGCTTGAGCAATGGGACACAATACTCCGGTTAAAAGGATAAGCACGATCAAAACATGGTCCTGACAAAGCGAGAAGATGGATTGAGGAGAGCAACATCACAATGCCTTTGGAATAGAGGAATAGAAGATAGATAATTGAAATAGGAGAAATGAGGAGAAAATGCCAACTTCTGCCAAAAAGAGCTTGAGAAGGCATCCTTAGGAGAAGGGTCGAACGGAGTTGTTGGAAAACCAACAACGAAAAGAATAAGCTTGGTATGGTCTTATGGAATACATGTCAAATTATGAGGTGACAAACTGCCACTCACGGGAAAAGAATTGGATTGGTATGACCGATGAGACGAGAGAATTATTTCACCGGGAGGATAGATGAAGAACTTGGATCATATATTATCACCATTAATAGCAAAATCCTTAGGGAAAGATTTAGGTGAAATATAACCCAAGATAACTCAAATGACGAGATTGATGGATTTAAAATAACTCATTCTTAACAATATGTGAATCATGAAGCATGAACTCAAATTATCAAGAATGACTTTATACCACCTCCAATGATACAGAAGAAAGAATTGCACTCCGGATTGCAAGATGAAGAAAACTTGAGCTCCTTTGAAAAGAATCTCAATGAACACTTGGAGAAGGAATTTAAATCCTTGATGAACCATCATGTTGAGCTTCCATGAAGAACTCTGGAAAACAAAAGGAAGATCAAACGAAAGGAAAGAGAATTTGAAAACACAAGGTGAGGACTTGCAATGATTAGATGGATCTTCGCGGTGAAATAATTGGAAGAAGTTGGAACTCCGGGAAAAAGAGAATATGAAACAATTGAAATCAGGAATTTGATGAGCCTCCGGAATAAAGAATTAAATCACTTGGAAGAGGCAAGAATAAGAATTACATTATGCTTATCCTTCATCAATTTAAATTGATGACAAACAACGGATTTGGCATACTACTTATTCTCGAAGAAAGGATTAAGATAGATATCGCGCCAACTTGAGAAGGTCTTCAACGAAACACCGGTGGAATTGAAACCACGAATGAATTGATAAGGAAGAGAAATCTTGAACGAACCACCGTAAGAATTAAGAATGAACGAAGAGAATATAAAGAAAAACACCAGGACGAATTATAAAATGAACAAAGATGCTTGAGAGGATTTAGATACATGAGAATGAAGAGATCACGAGCCGATTAGAGATCACTTGAACGAAGCACCGGTAAGATTGGAGAATGATAACTGAAAGCTGAGAATGAATAAACCTGAATTGATGGACTCCAGATAGGTGAAAGGAATTCTCACAATCAAAACAATTATGAGAGGATGGCCTTGAACTAGAACCACGAATCTTGAAGAGAATGGAGCAAGATTGAGAGAAAATTCTTCTTCGGTCTTCAAAATCTGAGAATTATGACGAGAAACACCACCATGAATTATTGAGGTACTCCGGAATTAAAATTGGAAAGTTTGAGCCAACGATTTAAAGAATTCGATAGTTCTTGGAGAAAAGCATTTGACTGATGATATCTCATTCTTACGTCAAACTTGGAAAAGAATTTGAGAAGCTCCGGGAAAATTAGAAGAGTCAGGTAAGATCCTGGAAAAAGACCTGTGGGTTAGGGCCCACTCAAAAGAAAACACCGTAGAATGATTTAAAAGAGAGAAAGCACCAGTTGAATTAAATGACTTGAATGAGATAACAACCTCGAAAAATCTTGGATGAATGCAGAGTGGAAAACACGAATCTTCGAGATATCTTGAGCACTCCGGAACAATTAAATAGTGAGAAGTGAATGAATATGAGGTGCACCGGCATGAGAAGGTATTTGAAACAAGGAAAACGGATATGATCAACAAAGCTTGACTTGGATCCACTGGAGAAGAAAAGAATGAATAATGGTGAACTAGAAGAACACCTTCAAGGGAACCACTGGGTAAGAATAATGATAGAAAAGAATGGAGAGACTTCGCATCAATAAGAAGGATACTTGAAAAAAAAATTGTAGGCCCAAAGAAAAAAGGGGGGGGGGGGGGGAAAAACAAAGGCAGCTTGGAGACGAATGAAACAAACATCGTTGAGAAGACTTGAGTTGATCTTGCGGATGTTGAAATGACCGGATCCACTTGAAGAGAAACACGCCGGTTGAAAAGGATTGACATGACACTCTCGATTATCATGAGGATTGGTATTCACATCGGAGTATGAGAACACCGTTTAGAGAAGGTATGGAATCAACATTTGACTTCGAAGCAACTCGAATACCACAACTCAAAACAAAACAAAGGATTGGCTTGCAGAATAAACCGGAACAAACATATGATAGAGATTTCGTCCGAAGTTTTTGTGGTGGGGCCTACACGGGCTCGATCGTACATCACCATCATGTACAAGGCAGTGCACATGACATACGAAGCGTCCCCAAGTCGGCATAGCCAAGGACTCTTTAAGACACAACGAGACCACTGTAAAACCAACCGTGAATAGGCGGACCACTAGACGTCGAACCCCAATTTCAAATCATACATCTGTCGGAAAGATATCCTAAGAGCTACTTGAATTCTCACTTATAAACTCCCTAAATTTTCCAGTTATGCAATCAGGTGTTGGGGATATAGGGGAAGCATAATAGCTCACCCAAAACTAGCAAATCCTACATCCAGTTGTATCCATCCTTCAAGACATAACCGAGAAACCTTCGGAAATCATCTACCTCAACCTTCGAAAAGCATCCGTTATACGAGTTATGGCAATACTCCCGAACTCCCGCCCCAGTACTGGGTGGCGTCGAGGTTATCTCACCAACAACTGCATAAAAGAGATTTTCGATGTCGGCGAAACTAAACTCAGGTATTCCAGAACTGTAACGATAAAATTGTGATGACAACACCTCGGAGCTCAACTCCCCGGGACACTGCCACAACCCCTAAATGTCAGGAGGCACCAAGAACAATGTTCTCGTCACAAAACCATCGGAACGATTCCAAGATACCCGCGTGATTCTAAATTTTTTTTTGTGAAATTTGAGAAGAGAAGAGTCAAAACACTACATCAGGAAGCCTTACCAGAGCGATGAAGGGACTGGGGAGTAAAAAGAATTCCTAAACTCTCCGATATATAATTCCTAAATGACTCAAAACATTTTTCTAGACTCAACAACGGCCGCTAAAAACGATCAAGCAGTGGGGGCTCCTAAGGTCGGGGAAGGCTCTGATTACCAACTTGTAACGCCCTCGATGCGGCTATATCTCCCACGTGTCGAAGCACGACTTAGAGGCATAACCACATTGAAAGCAATGTCGCAAGTGAGGTAATCTTCACACAACCCATGTAATACATAAGGGAAAAGGATACATAGTTGGCTTACAATCGCCACTTCACACAAATACATGAATAAAGCATTAAATCGACCAGATACAATCAAGGTCCGACTACGGAACCAAAATAAAAGAAGAACCCCAAATGCGACAAGGTCCTCGATCGACCCCAACTGGGCTCCACTACTGATCAACTAGAACGAAACAACACAAAGGACAAGATCTTCATCGAGCTCCTCCTTGAGCTTGGCTGCGTCATCTGCACGGACTCATCGGCACCTGCAAGCTGGTTTTTGAAGTAATCTGTGAGCCACGGGGACTCAGCAATCTCGCACCCTCGCGATCAAGACTATTTAAGTTTATGGGTAAGGTAAAGGTATGAGGTGGAGCTGCAGCAAGCGACTAGCATATATGGTGGCTAACATACGCAAATGAGAGCGAAAAAGAGAACGCAAAGCACGATCGAGAAGCTATGATCGAGAAGTGATCCTAGAGCAACCTACGTAAAACATAACTCCAACACCGTGTTCACTTCCCGGACTCCGCCGGAAAGAGACCATCACGGTTACACATGCGGTTGATGCATTTTAATTAAGGTCAACTTCAGGTTTTCTACAACCGGACATTAACAAATTCCCATCTGCCCATAACCGCAGGCACGGCTTTCGAAAGATCAAATCCCTACAGGGGTGTCCCAACTTAGCCCATCACAAGCTCTCACAGTCAACGAAGGATATTCCTTCTAGCGGGAAGACCCGATCAGACTCGGAATCCCGGTTACAAGACATTTCGACAATGATAAAACAAATCCAGCAACACCGCCCGAATGTGCCAACAAATCCCGATAGGAGCTGCACATATCTCATTCTCAGGGCACACTCAGATGAGCTCTCCATACAACTAAAACCAAACCTCGAGTTTCCCTGAGGGGGCGCTGCACAGGACTCTAGTTTGGACCAACACTCAGAGGAGCATTGGCCCGGGGGGGTAAAATAATGATGACCCTCAGGAGCGCGACTCCGAAGGGAAAAGAAAAGGCTAGGTGGCAAATGGTAAAACCAATGTTGGGCATTGATGGAGGAGTTTTATTCAAGGCGAACTGTCAAGGGGTTCCCATAATTACCCAACCGCATAAGGAACGCAAAATCCGGGAACGTAACACCGATATGACGGAAACTAGGGCGGCAAGAGTGGAACAAAACACTAGGCATAAGGCCGAGCCTTCCACCCTTTAACAAGTATATAGATGCATTAATTAAATAAGATATATTGTGATATCCCAACAAGTAAACATGTTCCAACAAGGAATAACATCTCCATGTTCCAACAAGGAACAAACTTCAATCTTCACCTGCAACTAACAACGCTATAAGAGGGGCTGAGCAAAGCGGTAACATAGCCAAACAACGGTTTGCTAGGACAAGGTGGGTTAGAGGCTTGGTTCAACAATATGGGAGGCACGATAAGCAAGTGGTAGGTATCGTAGTATGGGCATAGCAAAAGAGCGAGCAACTAGCAAGAAAAGATAGAAGTGATTTCGAGGGTATGATCATCTTGCCTGAAATCCCGCAAGGAAGAAGAACGAGTCCATGAAGAAGACAACCGGACGTAGACGAACGGATCCTCACAAACGCGACGTTAACGGAACCAACCCGAAGAAGCAACATCGGAAAGAAGCACACAACATAGTAAACAACCACGACATAAGCATGGCATGATGTACAACCAAGTATGATGCATGTCCGGTTTAAAGAAGCATGGCATGGCAAAAGAGCACAAGCAAACCTACAAATTAAGTGGAGCTCAATATGCAACGAGTTGCATATTGACGAAACACCACGTGACTTATTTAGTTCTCTCTCATTTATGTACCCAACAAGATTAAATGTTGTTAGCATGGCAAGAGGTGAAACATGATGAAACTATCTAATCTAGGCAAGTTTAAATGAGGCCGGAACAACAAAACAACAAGTCCGGAAACTCCTCATATGCATATATTAGGTTTGGTACTGTTCTGCCCTAAACATAATTTTAGAGTTAATAAACATGCAAAACAAGTACACCATGTTAAACTAGGCAAAATTCTACCCCATTTACATATAAAGTTTATTTAAAACCGAGCTACGGTTATTTAGTTATGATTTAAAACATTTTAACAAGGCATAGGAGCAAATTAATGCAAGTGGCAGTTTAAACATTTTAAACATGCATGAAAGTGGCAAATTATTAAACTAGATGAAATTCTAAGCAAGATTCATATTTAAAGTTTTTACATACGATGCACCGTTTGTGAGTAATGAAATGCATGAAGTTTAGGGGCTGATCTGCAAAAGTGCAAATCCCTGGAAATTGACTAATTCACAGATCTGAAAAAAGGCTACACTGGACTGAAACTAAAACTGGAGCAGGCCCAACAAAATAAAGAAAAAAAAGGGGCGCTGGGGCTCTCACTCATGGGCTTCGGCCCGGTAGGAGGGGAAGCAGGCCAGGCCGCGCTGGGCCAACCTGGTTGGTTCGGTCGGGGAAAGGTCAACACGCTCGCTCGAACGACTCGGGGCAGATGCGGCTTCCTCCTCTTCTCGACAGGAAAAAGAGCAGCAGCGGCGTGGGACTTGGCGGCCGGTTCGGTGAAGAAAACAGCAGGCACGGCGGCGCTGAGGACTCCGGCGAGCGGCAGGATGAGGAGGGGTCGGCGCGGGAGCTCGGTGGCGTCCGGATCCAAGCGCGAGAAGCCTTCGGGTCTCGTTTCCTGCCGGATCGAAGCGGAGGCAGCGGAGACCATGGGACCTAGCGACCATGGCGGAGGAGTTCCAAGGGCGGCGGCGCTGCACGGTTCCTGCAGGGAGGCGAGGTGAGAGATACAGAGAAAAGAAAGGGGAGGGGCATGAGGATTAAGAGGAGGTGGTAGGCGCGGCACAGGACTTGGCGTCACGGACGGAGCTCGGGGCGGTGCTGCATCTTCGATTGGTGTTTATCTCCTGGTGAAGATAAGAGAGAGAGATAAGAGAGAGTTGAGAGACGAGGACGACAAGAGAAGGAAAAGAGCTGTGTGATGCTCATCTGTGGCGGGAATGGAGAGGATGGAGCTGATCTTGCAGGTGAGGATGGATCGAGGCGCAGAGGGCATCGGGCTCCTGCGGGATTTGAGCGTTGGCGCTCGTTGACTGAAGATGGATCGAAGGGATGGATGGTGGATCTGAAAACGAGGAAGGGGGGTTTGCTGCGCGTGGTTGGCTGGATCAGATCTGGGAGGATCCCGAGAGAGTGGCGACGGCGCTAGGTAGGATGGGACAAGGTACCTGATTTTTAGGGTTGGACCTTGTGTATTTATATGGCAGGTGGATTAAGTTGGGGCTATCCGGTCCCTACGATCGTAATCGGACGATCGCGAATAACTATATTAGGAAGTCCAATTAACAAAATGGAGACGTTTTGTAGATGTTTGGGGATGATCTGAACACAACGGTGACGACTGCTCGGGTCGGGTCCGGGACAACTTTTCGGACGCGTGCGCGAGGAGGGCCGCGGGCTGACGAGAGAGGTTAGGTTGGACCTGGTGGTAGGTAGTGGGCTGTGTAGATGGTCTCGAGCTGAGAGAAGAGAAGAGAGGAAGGCCGAACGACTGTTTCCGGAGACCGAAAACGTCCGACGTTAGACCGGCTACTATTGCCGCTATATTTATCCGTTGGGGCGTCAAACAGACTCCGAAAGCGATGAAATTTGGCAGGCAGCCTACCTACACTATAACAAGACCGCACTCCAACTCTCATCCCATTCCGAGAACATTTTCCGGCCACTTATAAAATATTATTTCGGACATGTCATGGGCGCGTGCAAGTGTGTCTGGACTCAGAACGGACAACGGAGAGAACAAGGAGGGCGGGACGGATGCAAGTTTCGAAAACATGATGATGCAATGCGGATGATGACATGGCAAGATGCAACATGCAAGCAAATGACAAAGCAAAAACAACGAATAACTGGAAGACACCTGGCGCAACGGTCTCGGGTCATCACACGGTAGTACCGTAGGCATTAGCGGTAGTATCGTGCGGTGGCGCGGTAGTACCGCAGGTGCCCACGGTAGTGCCGCTCCCCTGGAGCTGCACTACCACTGCCCACCAGGCTAGTGCCGCTCCTTCGCAGTAGTAGGGGCGGATGTAATTTTTTTACAGCCGCACCTACCGCGGTAGTACCGCGCTATGCTGTCAGGCAGTAGTACCGCCCCTCGGCAGTACTACCGTGTCGGGTTTTTGCTTGTTCCGTTTCTTTGCGGAAGTAGGCACGGATGTTTCCTTCCCCCTGGCTAGGGGATTTCTGCCTTGCGGTAGTACCGCATGGAGGCGCGGTAGTACCACGCTTGCGGAAGTACCGCCCTCAGCTCCTGCGCGTCAGATCTGACCTTGCTGTCGCTGGGGTTGCGGCAGTACCACCGGCTAGTACGGTGGTACCGCATAGCCGTGCGGTAGTACCGCTTGGTAGCAAGTGGTAGTACCGCGCGGCCCTGTGGTAGTACCGCTGGCCTGGCGCGGTAGTACCACTGGCCGCGGGCTGGTTGGTGGGTAACGGTTGGATCTTTGTCCTACACTATATAAGGGGGTCCCCTTCTTCCCCGTTGACTCATCTCTTCCAACCCCAAGCTCCATTATTGCTCTAAGCTCCATTTTCGCCCGATCTCACTCACTAGCCAATCAAACTTGTTGATTTGTTCGGGAGTGGTTGAGAAGGCCTCGATCCACACTTCCACCAAGAGAAATTTGATTCCCCCCGCTAATCCCTTGCGGATCTTGTTACTCTTGGGTGTTTGAGCATCCTAGACGGTTGAGGTCACCGCGAAGCCATAGTCCATTGTGTTGAAGCTTCGTGGTGTCGTTGGGAGCCTCCAATTGAGTTGTGGAGATTGCCCCAACCTTGTTTGTAAAGGTTCGGTTGCCGCCTCTAAGGGCACCAATAGTGGAATCACGGCATCTCACATTGTGTGAGGGCGTGAGGAGAATACGGTGGCCCTAGTGGCTTCTTGGGGAGCATTGTGCCTCCACACCGCTCCAACGGAGACGTACTTCCTCTCAAAGGGAAGGAATTTCGGCAACACATCCTCGTCTCTACCGTCTCCACTCTTGGTTATCTCGTGCCTTTACTTGTGCAAGCTTATTTGTTTCATATCATTTGCTTGCTTGTGTTCCTATCCTTGTTGCATCATATAGGTTGCTCACCTAGTTGCATATCTATACAACCTACTTTGATGCAAAGTTTAAATTGTTAAAGAAAAGCTAAAAATTGTTAGTTGCCTATTCACCCCCCTCTAGTCAACCATATCGATCCTTTCACATCTAATTGTTTAGGAAAACTAATCACGAGTGCATCCTATCGTCTCCTATCAGGGAATCGCGATCGCGAGTCGCCTGCCGTCATTGGCCCACCATCCACGCGAGCCACAGTGGGAGACACGCGAGGAGGAGCTGCAGCTTCCTCCGAACACATACACGTCCCGTCGCCGCCTTTGTCTTCTGCTTGAAGGTCATGTCACTCTTCTACTGACTGCAACGACTTCGTCCATGTCCTAGGCATGCTCTCCGGGAACCACCGGCATCCGCGTCGACTTCAGCTCCGTCCACAACACCCACGCTGACAACCACCCACCGCCGACGCCCTTCAAGTGGGGGCAACCCTGAGTATCCTGGACCAGTATAAGTGGGCCAAAAAAATCGAGTGGGGGCATTCGCCCCCACAACCATGCATGTAGATTTTCCTGGTCGCCAACCATCGTCGTCCCTTGAGCGGCGCAGGTCTCGGCCACTGCGCAGCAGGTGAAGCTAATCACGGCCCGATCTCACTCGCCCAAAGCCACCGCCGACTCCCTCAGCTCTGACATGTACTGCTCCATTGGACACGCTTGTCCAGTAGTCACGCGTGGACGACGTCGTCCAAAGACATCCTACCTTCGTTGGACCCTGGAACTCCCCACGCCCCGGTGCGTGGAGGCCGCCACCTCAAAGCTGGACGACTGACTCACCTGTATCGACAACGCCGCCCAACTGGTGAGAGGACACGGTCGTCGCGGCCGCTCGCAGGCCTGAATGACGGAGACACTTGCCTTCACGTGAACGCGCCGGACACACGCACTAATCAGGTAAGTATTGAGTGTTGTTTTTTTACTATCATCGCTACCTCACCGGTGGTGACACATCTAGAAGTATAGGAACTAGAGATGAGGCAATAAGAAACAGAGTAGCACTGGAGCACATACAGTTGGGTTTCAGGCAACCAATGCCTTCTTTCTTTCTTTCTTCATTTTTCACTGATTTTCGCGTACCTGCAACAGACATCCTTATTTTTTTAAGTACTGACTATCGGTTATTACATGGCCAACTCACGACTACATAGTGAACTCACAGACAAATTCGCCGAACCAAGACCTTACTTGCAGCCATGAAATTACGTTTCACTGAAAAAAGCCCAGAAGTTTGCATAAGTTTTAGTGAAAAAAACTAAAGTTTGCATAAGTTTTACTAAAAAACCCGAAGTTTGCATAAGTGTATTTGTTTGTCCAGCAGATACATGGCAATTGTAATTTCACATGAGCATTTTCATACTGTCCTTATCTACAGGTGAGTTAACATGTTTTCCTGATAGAAAACTTGGACCACATACAAGAGAAGCAAAAGATGCATGTTGATTATGATGATGACGAATGTAGGATATTTTGTGGTCATGGTAAATTCTCATATCATTTATTTTATTTCATTATTGCACTCTACATTACATACTACGCACGAGCACTTTGGTAGAGGTGACGAGTTCGCATCATGCAGAGAGACCAACCATGTTTCTCCGAATATCTTGAATCATGATCCTTATGACTTCATCTCTACTTCTATACTACTTATAAAAGAGCAAACATTATCTTCTCTAAGTGCACCCCACAAAACATACACGGATACATTACCACCGCATTTTTTTGTCTTGTTTCACAGCTGATTCTATGCAGTCAAGACATCTCTACACTTCTCTATCTAACAATGGCTTCCTCTTTTCAACAAACCATAGAGGTCTCTTCCTACTATTGTGGTTGACACTCAATTGTAATAATAATTCTTGACTGGAGTTTGTTACTGAAACGGTTCCTTAGCTTGTCCTAAGTGACATTTAATTTCATGTGTGATTATACTTGCATAAATATGTGCATATGGAGAATTATGATGAATCTTCTAAATAATTTTGAGTTTTATACATTGGGAAAAGTGGGTGGTCTTTTAATACAGGAGACATGTTGATTAAGGAGAAACGATATTTCAAATTATTTGTGCGAGTAGGGAATAAGAGATTGTGTACTTTATGGGGAAATTTTAAATTTATGAATAAATTGTCTTGTATTAAGTTTAGTATAATGTGTTAATCCAAATAGACGCGTGTTACACGTGCACACTTATTAGTCCAAATAGACGTGTGTTGCACATGCACATTTACTAGTATCTAAAGAGATATATTAGAAACAGTGGGAGTTGGTAGTAGGAGACATATACCAACGCGAATTAGCTACACTATGATCTGTTGCTGCCTAGGAAATGGTCGTGACACGAGAGGCAGTTTGTTTGTCTGTTAGAGCTTCACGCGGAGCGTTGTACAGTGAATAAATAAAGTCAAGGAATGAAGACAAATGTGTGATTCATTCGACCCATGCGTGTTAGCAACCCTGCTCTAGCTGTAGCTAGTGCATGCATGCATGCGTGGAGGCTACGTGCGGCAGAGCGGGCAGCTTGGGCGCCGGCGCAGCCATTCGTCGACGCACGACCGGTGGAACGCATGCCGGCACCTGGGCAGCCACCGGAGGTCGTCGCCGTCTGCATACTCCGTCAGGCACACCGCGCACGTCGTGTCTCCCGGCGCCCGGCCATCTTCTTTAACCGACGTGGCGGCGGCAGCCATCTGGCTCGCAGCCGACGAATACACTGTTGTCGGGTACGCGGCCTTGTCGATCCCGCACGGGCACGGCTGCCCCAGGCCGAGCTCGAAGTCGACAACGCTCTGCTGTGACGCCTGGCGCCGGTTGGAGCAGAGGACGACGGTGGAGAGGGAGACGGCGAGAAGCGCGGCCATGAAGGCGCCGATGAGCACCACGGTGGAGCCGGGCATGGTGGTCGCTGCCTGGCAATACAACCTGTCACGGTGGATATCAAATCAGACCACATATATATTATACTCACTGCCAAAGAATTCCATAGTCCGGTCCAAATCCAAATAAACGCGCTAGTCGTAATTCCGTGTAACTTTGCCAGGAAAAGAAAAAGGAGCCTGCAGATTGGTCTAGCTAGTCAATAATGAATTGCACAAGGAAACCAGCTAGGCAGTTTCCTCTGTGCATGTACAACAAATCTTGCGACCGAGACACGCTACTATACACACACAGGCATTCGCAGACGAGCAGCACAACAATCTTGAAACCTTTTGCGACAGAATCTCCCCGGCCATACCCTATCTCTGACGACGTGAGAGCCAAGGCAGTAGTACATGCCTGGACGTGGTCACGTAGACGGCCGCCGCGGTGGACCAAAGTCAGAGTTCGCCTTCCTTCCCCGTCGCGTCCAGCGGAAAGAAAGAATCCGGTCATCCAACCGACGGCCTCCATCCAATTCGTCACGTGAAGATGAGATGATCACCTCCTCACCTCGATCGGCCGGCCTTCCAGCCACCTTCCAGTCCATGCTGCTGTTATAATTATAAATACGTCACACACTGAAGCTCCTGGTTCTTCCATCAGAATCGGATCCCTCTCTTCTTCTTGCTCTAGCACTCTTCACTAAGTCTCCACGGTAGATGGAGGGCGTCGAGGAGATCGTCATCGCCGGCGCCGGGCTCGCCGGCCTCGCCACGGCCCTGGGGCTGCACAGGTAATTCAAGAGCCTTCTTGATTGGGGTTTCTTGTTCCGTTCGGCTCTCGCTCCGGCCTGGAAGATCAAGCTGACGAACGGGTGGTGTTGCAGGAAAGGGGTGAGGTGCGTGGTGCTGGAGTCGTCGGCGACGCTGCGGGCGTCGGGGTACGCCTTCACCACATGGACCAACGCCTTCCGCGCGCTGGATGCGCTCGGTGTCGGGGACAAGATCAGGGAGCACCATCTCCTCTACGAGAGGTCATAATCTTTAAGCATCCCACCCACCAAAGCTTTTCTGTACAGAGCAACGTAGTACATACACCAACTCACTGTGAAGCTCAGAATAATTGGCTCATGGTCAAACCTGTCAAATTACTTAAACACTTTTTAGATTTAAGATGAACCTTTCTTTAGTGGAAAATGTCTATGTCTCTACACAAACCACTGTCCCTATAGCTCACTGAAGTGAATATTTTACTGTACTTGTTCGCAGGCTGGTGGCCTTCTCTGCGTCCACGGGCGAGGCTGCCGCAAAAGTGAGCCTAAAGATGCAGGGTAAAAGGTACGACAATCTTACGAGACCATGCTCACTGAATTTACAATCATAGGAACAATTGTCTGATCATTAATCTGACCGCGAATAATTATCAGTTTTGCTAGAACTCATCTAGATGAGATATAATTTGGTCTCATTCACCTTTTATAGCCATTGGATGTGATATTATAAGATGCGTGTGTGCTGACGTGGATTATTTTTGTTCTTAATTTCCAAATGAATGAGACCAAATTATATCTCATTTAGATGAGTTCTAGATACTCCCAATAATTATCATGGTTCCTTCTATCAGCGGGCCTCACGAGATCCGGTGCGTGAAGCGCAACTTCCTGCTAGAGACGCTGGAGAACGAGCTGCCGGAGGGCACCATCAGGTACTCCTCCAAGATGGTCGCCATTGAGATCGAGGAAGAGGGCAACGTGAAGCTCCTGCACATGGCCGACGGCTCCACCATCAGAGCCAACGTAAGAGCGCATCTCTTCTTGTCAGCACTGCACTGCGGTTGGTAACAAAATCTTCTTACACTGACTAAGCGGATCCGTGCGTGCAGGTTCTTGTGGGGTGTGACGGAGTGAACTCGGTGGTGGCGAGGTGGCTGGGCCTGCCCAAGCCCATCCTCTCGGGGCGGTCCGCCACCAGGGGCCTCGCCGAGTACCCGGACGGCCACGGCTTCGGGCCGGAGATGCTGCAGTTCATCGGCCAGGGCTTCCGCTCCGGCGTGCTCCCCTGCTCCGACACCTCCGTGTACTGGAACTTCACCTGGTACCCGTCCCCGGCGGACGGGGACGCGGAGGAGAGTGTGGCCAAGATGCGGCGGCACGTGCTGGCCAGGCTGACGGCCGCCAAGATCCCGGCGGAGGCGCTGGACGTGGTGGAGCGGAGCGAGATGAGCGAGGTGGTGTCGTCGCCGCTGCGGTTCCGGTCGCCGCTGGCGCTGGTCCGGGGTAGCATCTGCAGGGGCGGCGTGTGCGTGGCCGGCGACGCGTTCCACCCGATGACCCCGGAGCTCGGCCAGGGCGGCTGCGCGGCGCTGGAGGACGGCGTCGTCCTCGCCCGGTGCCTCGGGGAGGCCTTCGCCGTCGGCGGGCACGGGAGCGCCGAGGCGGCCCTGGAGAAGTACGCCCAGGAGCGGAGGTGGCGCGCCGTCCGGCTGGTCACTGCCGCGTACGTTGTCGGCTTCGTGCAGCAGAGCAGCAACCCGGCGATCAAGTTCCTCAGGGAGAAGTTCCTGTCGGGGTTGCTGGCCAGAGTGATGGTCGACATGGCCGACTACGACTGCGGGAAGCTCTAGTAGTTCTGCCATTCCTTCCTTCACGACGGCAGAACAAGAACGACGAGAGAAAACGAATCAGTTAAAACGGCATCAATCAAATCGATTGGATGCCTGTATTTCGACTTTTCGAGTTAAATAAAGAAAATAATTTGATACCTGATAGGATTATTAGTCTACAATATGTAGATGATACCCTCTATTTCATGGAAAACAGTCAAAAAATGGCAATAAAATGGAGGAAGCACGTATAACTTAAGGCATGTACAATGGTTGATAAGATAGTCTTATCTTAGGTCTTGCATGTAATTAAGAGATGACAAAAATAAGATGTCTATAATGGATCATTTTTTAGCCTTAGGGCATGTATAATGGTGCTAGCTTAGGAGTGCCACATAGGATATATAATGAAGTGGAGGAAAGAGAACTCATAAGAAAAGGCTTGTCTTCTCTTATTTAAGAGAAGACAAGAGGTGATCTCTTAGCACAATATGTCTCACCACATTTTTAGGAATTGCTAGTTATTGAAGATAAGACTAAGAGATGACCCATTGTAGACAAAAAAATTGTCATCTCTAAATCACATGCAAGACTTAAGATAAGACTATCTTATCAAACATTGTACATTATCTTCATAACTAATTATTCCTAAAAACGTGGTGACACATATTGTGCTAAGATATCATCTCTTGTCTTATCTTAAATAAGAGAAGATAAGCCTTTTCTTATGAGTTCTCTCTCCTCCACCTCATTATTTATCCTACATTACACTTCTAAGATAGCACCATTGTACATGCCCTTAGGTGCCTGAAAATTTCTTTGTGTCAATCAATTTTACTTGCTGGAACGTTTTTTTTGAGATGGAACACTCGATTCCATTAACCCACTGGCGCAGCAGAAACGCTGGCCTTCCTGACGTTTACATCATCCGGCAATTCTCCAGCCCACAACTGTTTAGGAGATTGCCTTTGTGCACCTATAGAAGTACATGGGCGAGAATGTTACAGCCCCTTGGCGCAAAGGAGAAAATTACAGAATTAAAGTGGAGCCTGGCAAAGAGGCGAATATCCCTGAACATAACTCCTTCAGGTGCGAGGTCAAAATCGTTGCTTTGTACCGCCCGCATAAAAGATTGACAGTCTGATTCAATAGTAATGTCCACCATACCCCAATCAGTCGCAGCTTGTAAGGCCTCAGAGCATGCTGTCACTTCCGCCTGCATCGGACTTGCCAGGTGTGCGAGGCGACCAGCGCCTGACCCTCTCACAACACCCTGACTATCACGTACTACAAAACCCCAGCCACCATTACGAGTTGCAGAGAAGAAAGACCCATCAATATTGAATTTAAGATTGTCCCCCTCTGGCCTGCTCCAGCTTTGCTCCTCTCTGGCTGGGTTTGTTCTTCCCTGGCTCACGCACAGGTTCAGACAGTCGGAAGCGCAGGTTTGAATTCTGGTTAGCAGATTATCAATCGACTCGCCACGCTCTTTTGCATTTATCTTGTTCCGCCTAGACCACCAACACCATAACATGCATACAACCAGCACCCTTCTGTTCTCATCCAGCTCCAAGAGGATCTTAACCACTTCCTTTGCATCAATGCCCGCACACATACGAAGTCGGGTATCCTCCAGTTGCAGGCGGCACCATACCTGCTTCACTTCCTTGCATCTGAAAAACAAGTGCGCCCCATCTTCATCAAGTCGTTCGCAGCAAACACAAAGTGTATTGCACTCAATGCCCCTTCTCTTCAGCCCCATCAGCAAAGGCAGGTTATTGTGTGAAGGAAATATGCCCTAGAGGCAATAATAAAGTTATTATTTATTTCCTTATATCATGATAAATGTTTATTATTTATGCTAGAATTGTATTAACCGGAAACATAATACATGTGTGAATACATAGACAAACATAGTGTCACTAGTATGCCTCTACTTGACTAGCTCGTTGATCAAAGATGGTTATGTTTCCTAACCATAGACATGAGTTGTCATTTGATTAACGAGATCACATCATTAGAAGAATGATGTGATTGACATGACCCATTCCGTTAGCTTAGCACACATCGTTTAAGTATGTTGCTATTGCTTTCTTCATGACTTATACATGTTCCTATGACTATGAGATTATGCAACTCCCGTTTACCGGAGGAACAATTTGTGTGCTACCAAACGTCACAACGTAACTGGGTGATTATAAAGGTGCTCTACAGGTGTCTCCGAAGGTACTTGTTGGGTTGACGTATTTCGAGATTAGGATTTGTCACTCCGATTGTCGGAGAGGTATCTCTGGGCCCTCTCGGTAATGCACATCACTTAAGCCTTGCAAGCATTGCAACTAATGAGTTAGTTGCGGGATGATGTATTACGGAATGAGTAAAGAGACTTGCCAGTAACGAGATTGAACTAGGTATTGAGATACCGACAATCGAATCTCGGGCAAGTAACATACCGATGACAAAGGGAACAACGTATGTTGTTATGCGGTCTGACCGATAAAGATCTTCGTAGAATATGTAGGAGCCAATATGAGCATCCAGGTTCCGCTATTGGTTATTGACCAGAGACGTGTCTCGGTCATGTCTACATAGTTCTCGAACCCGTAGGGTCCGCACGCTTAACGCTACAATGACAGTTATATTATGAGTTTTATGTTTTGATGTACCGAAGGTTGTTCGGAGTCCCGGATGTGATCACGGACATGACGAGGAGTCTCGAAATGGTCGAGACATGAAGATTGATATATTGAAAGCCTATGTTTGAATATCGAAAGGGTTCCGAGTGAAATCAGAATTTTACCAGAGTACCGGGGGTTACCGGAACCCTCCAGGGACTTAATGGGCCTACATGGGCCTTAGTGGAAAAGGAGAGAAGCAAGGGAAGTGTGGGGCGCGCCCCCCAAGGCCCAAACCGAATTGGTTTTGGGCAAAGGGGGCCGGGCCCCCTCTTTCCTTCTTCCCCCGTCCCAAGTCCTAATCCGACACATCCGTGTACTGGAACTACACTTGGTACCCGTCCCGGACGGGGACGCGGAGGAGAGCGTGGCCAAGATGCGGCGGCACGTGCTGGCCAGGCTGACGGCCGCCAAGATCCTGGCGGAGGCGCTGGACGTGGTGGAGTGAAGCGAGATGAGCGAGGTGGTGTTGTCGCCGCTGCGGTTCCGGTCGCCGCTGGCGCTGGTCCGGGGCAGCATCTGCAGGGGCGGCGTGTGCGTGGCCGGCGATGCGTTCCACCCGATGACCCCGGAGCTCGGGCAGGGTGGCTGCGCGGCGCTGGAGGATGGTGTCGTCCTCACCCGGTGCCTCGGAGAGGCCTTCGCCGTTGGCGGGCACGGGAGCGCTGAGGCGGCCCTGGAGAAGTACGCCAAGGAGCGGAGGTGGCGGGCCATCCGGCTGGTCACTGCCGCGTACGTCGTCGGCTTCGTGCAGCAGAGCAGCAACCCGGCGATCAAGTTCCTCCGAGAGAAGTTCCTCTCGGGATTGCTGGCAAGAGTGATGGTCGACATGGCCGACTACGACTGCGGGAAGCTCTAGTTTTGTCATTCCTTCCTTCACGACGGCAGAACAAGAACGACGAGAGAAAATGAATCAGTTAAAACGGCATCAATCAAATCGATTGGATGCCTGTATTTAGACTTTTCGAGTTAAATAAAGAAAATAATTTGATACCTGATAGGATTATTAGTCTACAATATGTAGATGATACCCTCTATTTCATGGAAAACAGTCAGAAAATGGCAATAAAATGGAGGAAGCACCTATAGCTTAGGTGCCTGAAAATTTCTTTGTGTCAGTCAATTTTACTCGCTGGAACATTTGATTCACATCCAACGTAGCCAGTTGACCCAAGTTAAGTTTCATTCAATTTCAACACACATCCCGATCAAAGCCCAACAGCAGAATAGAAGTTCCACTATCAAAACCGAACTGATCAAAGCCCAGCAAACAACTACATGGATGCTCCAGTGAGGTACTACTAGCATTATAATATCCCCTAAAAAAAACTAGCATTAGAATATATTTCTTCGAGCATGACCACACATGATATATGCAAAGCACTGCATAACCATCACCATGTATACATGTGTTGCCTTGACACGTATATTACTCTATAGTTATAAAGATCGTTAGAGGGATAAAAGAGGGAATTAAACCAGAATCCTTATATATTATATTTAATGGAAATTAATTGAAAATCAAGGTATTACATGCAAAATAAAGCAATATAGATATTCGACAAAGAGAATGCATATTAAAATTAGTCAAAATGAACAATAAATAAAGAATTGAAAAAGAAAAAAAATCAAAAAGAATACATTTGAACCAAGAAATGAACAAAAGGTGAGAAGTTAATAAATTTTAATATAATGAAACTAGAAACGTGGGAGTGGGGTTACCCCTAAAAGAAGAAATGTGAAAACAAAAAAGATAGTCTAAGAGAGAAAGAATTCTAGAAGTGGCGTTACCTACAAACAAAAAATGAATAAAAATAGATACGATGAAGAACGTGTTTCTTTCTAAACAATAAAGAATTCTAGTTGTTGTTATCAAAGTGAACTGAACAAAGAAAAAAAAGAAGCCCAACTTTCTTTCTATGAAAGAATGAACTACAAGACTTGTTTAAAACATAAGAAGATAACAAGAAATTAATTATATCTTGACAACTTGCACAAAAAATATGTAAAACTAATATTCTATAATGTGCAAGAACAAGTGTAAACTAGTGAACTCTGATAATAATTACTCCCTCCGTTCCTAAACATTTGTCTTTCTAGAGATTTCAACAAGTGACTACATACGAAGCAAAATGAGTGAATCTACACTCTAAAATATGTCTATATACATCCGTATGTGGTAGTCCATTTGAAATCTCTAAAAAGACAAATATTTAGGAATGGAGGGAGTATGATTCAAGTCGATAAATTAGAAAATAAATTATAATTCAAAGTTTTCTAGTAAGCAGTTCACACAATTACAACATCAAATATCTTGTTGCATGCTAAAATATAAGAAAAAATTCAATGGCAAAGGAAATCAACTAAGCATCAATAAACGAAGACATAATAAAAATATATGACATTATCATGTACAATCAATTAGGAGTACTGATATTACCATAAAGAAGAAAGAAAACCAAGAAAAAACCCTGAAGCAAATGATTACTAAATTTGCAACTAATTTCATAGAACTTGCACTATTCCACATTATGCAAGTGCAAGCATATAGTAGTGTAGCTTTAATAATAATTATGAATCAAGTAGAACCATGAAAAATGAACTTCAGTTTAATTCCCAACACAAAAATTAAGTAGTGTTGGACAATTGCAACATCAAATACTCCATGACATGCACAAATATATGAGAAAACTAATTGTGACAAATAGACTAAGCATCAATAAACAAAGGCACGATAAAATAAAATAAAGATACTTAGCAAGAACAACAAAACAAGAGCTAGAAACATTACCACCCATGAGAATAATAAACTTTTTTGCCAGTCACTCTTTTCTCATGGGTAAACAGAAACATACACTAAGGATAAACTAAAACATATGTTATTCTAAGTTAGATGAATTAGTTATATTGGTACTACCTAAAAAGAAGAAACAAAATTAAAACAAAGGATGGCAAAGCTTGCACACATATTTTATCGAGCTTGCAATGTTGCACAATATGTAAGAACAAGCATATAGTACTATAACTTTCAAATAACAAAATTAAGCAGTGCCGCATGCTTGCATTATTAAACCATCGCCACATGCATGGATATAAAAGAAAATGTATGCCAAAAAATTAACAAAGCAACAAGAAAAAGGAAAGGAACCGAAACATTAGCACGAGTGTGGGAAAAAAGCTAGCAATAAGAGGGCAACTTTTAAACATGCACTTGGATTTTTTTGGTTCAATCAAATTGCTAACTACCGCCCGATCAAGATCCAAAGGCCCAACTATCTACTTCTTCCTCTAGTCTTATTTCCCCCTTGTACTGAAACTAAAATAAAAAATAAAAAATGAAGTTTTCTAAGAAAGAATGAATTAGTGGCATTGGTATTACCATTTTTTAAAATAATGGTATTACCCTATACAAAAATAAAATAAAATAAAAATAAAAACAAGAAAGAACTTTTTTAATGAAGAATGATCTAGTGGCATTGGTATTACCCTTAATGAAGAAAGAAAATAAAAAATGAGGACACATACTTACACACAATTTGCATAAAAATTATACTTTTTTATAATATACAACAATAAGCAAAGATAATGCAATTTTCATGCTCTAGTATAATACACACATATTATATAGTACTTATGCATAATAATTTACACACATACACATCAAGAAAAATAAGGAAAACCATGTACAAAAAAACAAAAAACAGAAGCAAAAACACATGAAAACGAGAGAAAACATAAGCAAACCAATCCTCATGCACATGCACAGGTAGTATTCTGGCTAAGAAACCAATGTGCATGCATGCATCCGCTGGCTACACTACTGCAGCTTATCAATGTACATAAAAAAAGTTGTGGAAGAAAATAAAGCTGGAAAAACTGGACTTGCGTCTGTGGGCAGCAGGCCGGCCCAGCTACAAAAGAAAGCATGATTGAAATTGACTGAATAAACAAAACACATTATTCAACTATTTATTCCTACACATGACGAAAAATCACAAAGCACCGCAATGGACGGTGAGAGATTTGACTTGAAATTAAGAAAAATTCAGGTGCCTCACATTTAGCAAAAGCGCAAGAAAATCTCAAGTGGCTTTCTTCCATATTTCAGCAACTATCCCGCATGAAGATTAATTTTCATAAAAATGATTCGGTTCCCATTAATATTGCAGAACCTAATATTCCTATCTGCACAAACTTTTGGTTGTCGGATTAGTAGTTTCCTATTAAATATTTGGGAGCTCCTCTACATTTAGCAAGTTAAGGAAAGAAGACCACCACCTAGTGGTTGATAAATTTAGAGTTTTTGGTTAGACATGGTGGTTCTTGTCTACTTTGGTGAGAGTTATGCTCATTAGAGCATGTCTTTTGAGCAGTTCTATTTGTTTGCTCTTCTGGATTAAATTTTCGAAGTGTGCCATTAAGGCTTTCAATTATAGATGGTATATTGCCTCCGGGGATGATTATGATGGTCAAAGAAAAATATCACTTGGCTAATTGGTATTTGGTGAGTACGAAGCAAAACAAAATAAAGGATAACTAGTGGGTTGCCTCCCAACAAGCATTTTGTTTAATGCCCCTAGCTAGGCATAGTGCAAGATATCAAATTTTATCATCTTTGAGCGATAGATCATACATAGCTCTCATAATAGTTCCAAAAGGAAGTTCTATTTTCTTTCTAGGGAAGTATTCCATACCTTTCTTTAGTGGAAATTAGAACCTTATTTTGCCTTACTTCATATCCATGGTGGCACCTATAGTTCTCAAAAAGGGTCTTCCAAGTATAATAGGACAAGTAGGATTGCATCCAATGCCAAGCAAAATAAAGTCTACGAGTACATAATTTCTATTAGCAATAATAATCTAATCATTACTCCTCCCCATAGGCTTTTTAATAGTAGAATCCGCAAGGTGCAAATTTAAAGAGCATGTAGTCATAGCATCAAAACCAAGGACATCGCATAACACTTTTGGCATAGTAGAAACACTTGCTCCCAAGTCACATAAAGTGTTGCATTCATAATTATTAATCTTTATTTTGATAGTAGGTTCCCATTCATCAAGAAATTTGCTAGGCATGGAAACCTTAAGTTCTAGTCTTTCTTCATTAACTTTAATGAGAGCTTATACGATATGTTTTGTGAAAGCTTTGTTTTGTTCATAGGCATTGGGTGAATTAATCAAGGATTGAAGCAAAGTGATATGATGACCCACAAGTATTGGGGATCAATCGTAGTCCTTTTGATAAATAAGAGTGTCGAACCCAACGAGGAGCAAAAGGAAATGACAATCGGCTTTCAGCAAGGTAATTTCTGCAAGCACTGAAATTGTCGGTAACGAGTAGTTTGATACCAAGGTAATTTGTAACGAGCAAGTAACGGCAACAGTAAATAAAGTGCAGAAACACATCCAATCCTTTTGTTCCAAAGGACATGCCGGTTTCTTATAATAAGCAAAGTGTTCTTGAGGGTACACGGGAATTTCATCTAGTCACTTTTCATCATGTTAGTTTGATTCATGTTCGCTACTTTGATAATTTGATATGTGGGTGGACCGGTGCTTAGGTGATGTTCTTACTTGAACAAACCTCGTACTTATGATTAACCCCCTCACAAGCATCCACAACTACGAGAAAAGTATTAAGATAAAATCCAACCATAGTATTAAACTTTTGGATCCAAATCGTTCCCTTGTGAAGTAGAGCATAAACTATGGTTTAAGCTTCTGTCACTCTAGCAACCCATCATCTAATAACTACTCCACAATGCATTCCCTTAGGCCCAAATATGGTTAAGTGCCATGTAGTCGACATTCACATGACATCACTAAGGGAATCACAACATACATATCATCAAAATATCAAACACATATCAAGTTCACATGATTACTTGCAACAAGATTTCTCCCGTGACCTCAAGAACAAAATTAACTACTCACTAATGATAATCATGCTCAAGATCAGAGGGGTATTAAATAGAATAATGGATCTGAACATATAATCTTCCACCACATAGGCCCTGGAGCCAACCTAGTATCCATAGCGCCCAGAGTATTTCCCTAAATCTGGCAACGTTGGAATCCGGTGCTACCTCCAGCACTTGTTTCGGCTTGACATTAGCGGCTCCAATGTAAGCTAGAAGTCATGCTCCGAAAGTGATACCAGAATCCGGGACATAGTGGAATTAAAATTCGGATACACCGGAATTTCAATCAAATTACATTGAGCTAAGATCGTTCTCTCTCTTGCTCCATTTGTAAAGCTCAAAATCTTGATGTACTCAACTTTCCTCTGTCAAATCATTATACTCCTTGGAGGGAAAAGTGAGAGGATTTCCGACCTACACTTCCACCAAACCGTATTTGAGTTCATCTTTGATTGCGTTGAGGATTTGTTACTCGTAGAGATTTGAGCTCCTAGGCGGTAGGAGTCGAGGCTCAGAAACTTTCTTGCTTGTGGTGTGCTCTAACAAGTTTGTAAATGTGTGGTGGTTGTCTTCAAGACCAACCTTGAATGGTTTGAGACTCATTGGTAGGGGGCGACTCAAAAGGAGAATAAGGTGAGCCACTTGTGGTGCTCTGGAGCTTTGACTTCGGCACATCTCAAACGAAGATTAACACTCCTCAAAGAGTGTGAACTTTGGAATAAATTCCACATCCTCAACTCACTTGTTGTTAACCTTTCACACATCTTTACTTGCTTTGTATGATTGTGGGCTTTCTAAGTAACTTGTTGCTTCCCTTACCTTCTTGTTTCCTTGCTTGTCATATATGTTGTTCTCATCTGGCTGCGTATCCAGAACACCTATTTTATCTGCAGTGTCCTAAATTTGTCAGTTAATTTAAAATTTGCAGTCGTCTACTTTCCCTCTCCCTCTAGTCATCTGATTCGACTATTTCACCGAAAAACTAAGAAATGATACATACTTTTCACATGTGAGTTGGATGATGATGTGGCAATGGCTCTTGTGACTGCTCAAGCGCTGGCGGCCACTCTACTGAGGGCAGATTATGGATTGCAACTCCAAGACGAGGGAGGTTCCCCGGCCAAACTCAACATGAAGAAGAGCAGAACTGTCCTGATGACCGGTTCGGGTACTCCTGAGGCGATGGCTCCTAGGATGGCACTCAACCTGGCGGTGTGATGCTCACTAGTGTAGAACCGGGCTTTAGCACCGGTTCGTAAGGCCCTTTAGTGTCGGTTCTATAACCGGCACTAAAAGGTGGGGATTAAAGCCCCCCCTTAGTACTGGTTCAACACAAACCGCCACTAAAGGGCCACCATGTGGCACGAGCCAGCGCCAGGGGCGGGAAGACCTTTAGTACCGGTTGGTAACACCAACCGGTACTAAAAGGTTTAGGGGTTTTGGTTATGAACTTCCTGAGTTACACGCCTGAACTTCCCTTTGTAGGAACCCGACCTTCTGGCTATCTTCGCAACCGTGTCTCCCCGCGCGAATTATTTTGGTTAGTCATGTTCTATATGATGTTAGTGTAATCTATAAATGTTTTTAGCAACTAAATACCCGTTTTAAATAGGAATCTCGCTCACTGGCGGATTTTGCTCTCGTGTCATGATGAAATTGTTTTTTTTTGCAATTTTACTGCCTGAGTTATTCGACCTGAACTTCTCCTAGTGCTAGGTTGAACTTTCGCCAACATTGCCCAAATGAGGCTTGCAATATACCATTGGAAAGCTATGGACACCAGTATCATGACCCAAGTTCAATTTTTGGCAAAATGTAAGCGGTTTAAGAGAAATTTTGAAAACCGTTTTTTCTTCACACAAAAAACGTGAATCGTATTTTCGATCGCATTTCTAAACCGTTTATCGGAATGAGGCAAATAATATGGCGTTGGAAAGCAGCTGTAAAACCACTCCTTCCACATGGTTAAAGAGTAATTTAGAAAATCATAAAAATTCGCAAACCGAACAGCGGAGTTCGTATTTTCGACGTCATTTCTAAATGGCTAATCCAATTGAGGCAAATGATATGTCGTTGGAATGCTTATGAAAATGCGCTACTTTCTCTTATTGAAAGTTTTTCTAATTTTGAACGGTTTACAAGTAATTTAGAAAACAGTACAAGTTCCACCGAGTTCATATTTTCAAGCTAATTTTTTAACCTTACGTCCGAATACATCAAATGATATGGCGTTGGAAAGATTGAGGAAATGCGAAACTTCTTGGTATATATTATTTCTCCTAATTCATTACGGTTTTATGTCAATTTTGAAAATGGCTAAAAACGCATTTTCGCCATAATTTTTACAGCTTTTATCGGAATGGGGCAAATAATATACCATTGAAAAGCTACGTAAAATGCGAAACTTTTTCATGTTGATGGTTTTCTCTGATTCCTAGCCATTTTCAAGTAATTTCAAAAATGGCAAGATCATTCGTTCTACCTTTATCGCGAAACAGATTGCTAAAAAATGCACCAAGTGAAGAACTTGTACTTCTCGGCATGTTTAGTTGAACTTCACTCTGTTTTTCATGTGATTTTTTTGCTCGTAGCTCTACATTCACTCACCAGAACACTCATCGAAATTGAGCAAGTGATATACCGGTGGAAAGCTGTTGTAAACACGCAACTTTCCCGTGTTGATCATTTTTTCATACTCGCGACGGTTTTAAAAAAAATTCATCTAAAATTCATTCAGTGTAGTTGGTGAACTTCCTGTTGTTTTCACGTTGAACTTCTGTGACGTATTTTCGTTTGTAATTTCCCCATCCATTCGTTAGTGTTACACAAATGATATTCCTTTTGTAGAAACCTCTCTCACAATATTTTTTTTAACTTTATCCAATCAAGGACTTGAACTTATAACAACAAAACTTTTAGTCTTTGCTTTTTTATTCCTTTTTAATACAAAATGCACACCGTGTTTTACGTGAACTTCTGGTGGTTATCAATCTAAACTTCTCTCGGTTACATTAAAATATCTGAGTTTTTTATGAATATTAATTTGAATTTCTTAATCTTTTTTTACGAAATTTAGAAGAGCTCTATTATTAAAAGTTGAAGTTCTTTTAGTTAATTTTTGAACTTCTTGTTTCCGTTATTTAGTAACGAGGAAAATCTGAGTTTTCTATAATAATCGAACTTCTCCATCTTTTTAATATGGACTTTCTGGTTTATTTCTTAATCTTTTTTATGAAATTTTGAAGCGCTCTATTATTAAAAGTTGAACTTCTTGTTTCCATTCTTTAATAACGTGGAAAATCCGAGTTTTCTATAATCATCGAACTTCTCCATCTTTTTTATATGGACATCCTGGTTTTATTTCTTAATCATTTTTATAAAATTTTGAAGCGCTTTATTATTAAAAGTTGAACTTCTTGTTTCCATTCTCTAATAAAGAGGAAAATCTGAGTTTTCTATAATCATCGAACTTCTCCATCTTTTTAATAGGGACTTCCTGGTTTTATTTCTTAATCTTTTTTATGAAATATTGAAGCGCTCTATTATTAAAAGTTGAACTTCTTTGTTATTTAAGTTTTGAACTTCTTGTTTCCATTCTTTAATAACAAGGAAAACCTTGCCTTTTTATTCATTTTTCTCATATTAAACACACACACCATGTAGTACATGAACTTTTTCCGTTTTTATAATTTGAATTTTTATTTTCTTTTTGAAATAAAATTGCTCCTCAATAATAATTGAACTTCTTTATGGATTGAGAGAACTATTTTAAAACGAAAAAAAATATTCTTTTTGTGTTTTCGAACATGGAAATACATGGTGAACCTCTCTCGCAAGAATTTTTTAACTTCCCTGCAAAGAGCACTTGAACTTCTTTCAACAAACCTTTGAAGCTTTTATTTTTTCTATACTTTTATTCTCACCTAAAATGCATTCCTTGGAGTACTTGAACTTCTCGTTGTTTTCACTATGAACTTCTGTCGCATTTTTGTGTATACGTCGAATTACACGCAATTGAAGGTCAGGCATCATTTTTTGCCATTTTAAAATATGTAATTGGAGGTCAGACGTCCCGCAATATAAGTTCTGAACCGAGCACCGAGGTGCATGTGAACTTCTTGCAACAAATCTAAGTTTTTTATATATATCCTTCGAACTTCTCTGTTATTTTAAATTCAACTTTTTAGTAATATTCTTAGAAAGGAAATATGTTTTTAAATAAGCATCAAACATATTTTTAAAAAAATAAACTTCATAGTTTTATTTTTCTTAGAAACAGTAATAATTTGAGTTTCTCGTATACATCGAACTACTCCTCTTTTTAAATTTGAACTTCGTCATTTTTATTCTTCGTGCATTCCCTGCTCCACTTTTCTTTTGTATTTTTGTAGAGGATTTCCGAAACTGAAACCAACATATCAAAACCCCTTTTTTTGCCCCTACTGATACTATTGAACTTCGGAAAAATAATCTTGCTCTTGGAAATTATCTAATAAATTATGAAGAGGCTAAGAAATGAAAAACAGGGGAAAACCCTCTCTAAATGTATTAAAAATACATCTCTGAACCATAATCCATGTTCACTCTGAACTTCAGTACCCCTCAAAACAATGGAGACATCACACATTGGTTCTTGTTCCTTCTTGTAAACTGGACATGTGATACGTCTCCAACGTATCTATAATTTTTGATTGTTCCATGCTATATTATATTCTGTTTTGGACATTATTGGGCTTTATTATACACTTTTATATTATTTTTGGGACTAACCTATTAACCGGAGGCCCAGCCCAGAATTGTTGTTTTTTTGCCTATTTTAGGGTTTCGCAGAAAAAGAATATCAAACGGAGTCTGAACGGAATGAAACCTTCGGGAACGTGATTTTTGGAACGAACATGATCCAGAGGACTTGGACCCTAAGTCAAGCAATCAACGAGGAGGGCACGAGGTAGGGGGGCGTGCCTACCCCCCCAGGCGCGCCCTCCACCCTCGTGGCCCCCCTGTTGCTCCACCGACGTACTCCTTCCTCCTATATATACCTACGTACCCCCAAACTATCAGATATGGAGCCAAAACCCTAATTCCACTGCCGTAACTTTCTGTATCCACGAGATCCCATCTTGGGGCCTGTTCCGGAGCTCCGCCGGAGGGGGCATCGATCACGGAGGGCTTCACATCAACACCATAGCCTTTCCGATGAAGTGTGAGTAGTATACTTCAGACCTACGGGTCCATAGTTATTAGCTAGATGGCTTCTTCTCTCTTTTTGGATCTCAATACAAAGTTCTCCCCCTCTCTTGTGGAGATCTATTCAATGTAATCTTCTTTTGTGGTGTGTTTGTTGAGACCGATGAATTGTGGGTTTATGATCAAGTTTATCTATGAACAATATTTGAATCTTCTCTGAATTCTTTTATGTATGATTGGTTATCTTTGCAAGTCTCTTTGAATTATCAGTTTGGTTTGGCCTACTAGATTGATCTTTCTTGCAATGGGAGAAGTGCTTTGCTTTGGGTTCAATATTGTGGTGTCCTTTCCTAGTGACGGTAGGGGCAGCAAGGCACGTATTGTATTGTTGCCATCGAGGATAACAAGATGCGGTTTATATCATATTGCACGAGTTTATCCCTCTACATCATGTCATCTTGCTTAAAACATTACTCTGTTCTCTTGACTTAATACTCTAGATATATGCTGGATAGCGGTCTATGTGTGGAGTAATAGTAGTAGATGCAGGAGTCGGTCTACTTGTCTCGGACGTGATGCCTATATACATGATCATACCTAGATATTCTCATAACTATGCTCAATCTGTCAATTGCTCAACAGTAATTTGTTCACCCACAGTAAATACTTATGCTCTTGAGAGAAGCCACTAGTGAAACCTATGGCCCCCGGGTCTATCTTCCATCATATTAATCTTCCAATACTTGTTATTTCCTTTGCCATTTAGTTTACTTTGCATCTTTTATTTCTCTTTATCATAAAAATACCAAAAATATTATCTTATCATATCTATCAGATCTCACTCTCATAAGTGACCGTGTAGGGATTGACAACCCCTTATCGCGTAGGTTGCAAGGATTTATTTGTTTGTGTAGGTGCGAGGGACTTGTGCCCGGCCTCCTACTGGATTGATACCTTGGTTCTCAAAAACTGAGGGAAATACTTACGCTACTTTGCTGCATCACCCTTTCCTCTTCAAGGGAAAAACAACGCAAGTGCTCAAGAGGTAGCAAGAAGGATTTCTGGCGCCGTTGCCGGGGAGGTTCGCGCAAGACAAGTCAAGATTTGACTCCCGACAACGAGCCACTTTTGGCGCTGTTGAAAGTCAAGACATACCAAGTACCCATCACAAACCCTTATCTCCCGCATTACATTATTTGCCATTTGCCTCTCGTTTTCCTCTCCCCCACTTCACCCTTGCCGTTTTATTCGCCCTCTCTCTCTCCCTCCTCCCTCTCTTTCTCTATTTGCCTCTTTTTGCCCGTTTCTTGTTTGCTTGTGTGTTGGATTGCTTGCTTGTCATTATGGCTAGTCCCCTATCTTCTCTGTTGTCTCCCGAAAATGAAGTTCTTCATTTTAAGCAAAGGGAAGGAGAAAACCTAAAAGATGCTTGGTATAGAATTTGCAATGCTCAAAATAGATCTACCAGGAAGCAATCTACTTCTATTCTTCTTCGCAATTTTTATGTAGGTGTTATTCCTTGGCACAGATATGTCCTTGATACCATTACTGGAGGGAACTTCTTGGGTAGCCACACTTTTGATTCCTATAATGCTATGATAGATTTATTTGGCTCACCCCCTCTTTTAGTTAATGGAACTATGTTAACTTTGGAGCATGTAATGCAAAAACATGAAATTATTGAAAAAAAAGTTGCTTCCGTTGAGTTAATTGAAAATTTCGATAAAAAGATCCACAACCAAATTACCCAATATGGATCTAAAGTAGGAGTAACTGTGAAAAATATTAAAGAGAAGGAACCTATAGTTAATGAAAGAATAAATCATGATTCCATTAGAATCAATAAACTTGAGGGTATCATTACCAACTTGGGAACCGCTTTTTCTTCCGTAAAGAATACTCCAAGTCCTCCAACTAAAATTGCCAAGCTTATGTATGTTCCTAAAAATAAGGGTGAATCCTCTAGCAAAGAAACTGCAGATCTCAAATATATAAGTATTCATCCTAATCGTTTTGCTATCATTAAGGAACCATTTGCTACTAATGATTTTTTCAATCTTGTGCCTAGAAGTTTGATTATTGATAAAAGGAAAGAAACTCCTAAAGGTGATATATGTCTCATTAAAGAATTACCAACTAAAGATACCTAGATCTATCCATGCTTTTATGCCTAGCTAGGGGCGTTAAACGATAGCGCTTGTTGGGAGGCAACCCAATTTTATTTTTATTCCTTGCTTTTTGCTCCCGTTTAGTAATAAATAATTTATCTAGCCTCTGTTTTGGTTGTGTCTTTTGTGTTTAATTAGTGTTTGTGCCAAGTATAACCGTTGGGAAGACTTGGGGAAAGTCTTTTTAACCTTGCTGTAAAAAACAGAAACTTTAGCGCTCACGAGAATTGCTGCCATTTTTATTTGGAAAGTGCTATTTAGTTAATTATTTTTGCAGATGATTAATAGATAAATTCCTCACGTCCAGAAATTTATCTTAGAATTTTTGGGGTTCCAGATCTTGCGTTAGCTACAGATTACTACAGACTGTTCTGTTTTTGACAGATTCTGTTTTTCGTGTGTTGTTTGCTTATTTGGATGAATCTATGGCTAGTAAAATAGTTTATAAACCATAGAGAAGTTTTAATACAGTAGGTTTATCACCAACATAATTAAATAATTATTTCATTACAGCACCTTGAAGTGGTGTTTTGTTTTCTTTCGCTAACGGAGCTCACGAGATTTTCTACTTTAAGTTTTGTGTTGTGAAGTTTTCAAGTTTTGGGTAAAAGATTTGATGGATTATGGAACAAGGAGTGGAAAGAGCCTAAGCTTGGGGATGCCCATGACACCCCAAGATAATCTAAGGACACCTAAAAGCCAAAGCTTGGGGATGCCGTGGAAGGCATCCCCTCTTTCGTCTACTTCCATCGGTAACTTTACTTGGAGCTATATTTTTATTTACCACATGATATGTGTTTTGCTTGGAGCGTCGTGTATTATTTGAGTCTTTATTTGTTAGTTTTCCACAATCATCCTTGCTGTACACACCTTTTGAGAGAGATACACATGATTCGGAAATTTTTAGAATACTCTATGTGCTTCACTTATATCTTCTGAGTTATATAGTTTTTGCTCTAGTGCTTCACTTATATCTTTTAGAGCACGTCGGTGGATTTGCTTTATAGAAAATATTGTTCTCTCATGCTTAACTTAGATTATTTTGAGAGTCCTACAAAACAGCATGGTAATTTGCTTTAATTATGTTAGGCATTTAAGATTAATAAAAAATTTCTTATGAGTGTGTTGAATACTATGAGAAGTTTGATACTTGATAATTGTTTTGAGATATGGAGATTGTAATATTAGAGTCATGCTAGTCGAGTAGTTGTGAATTTGAGAAATACTTGTGTTAAAGCTTGTGATTCCCATAGCATGCACGTATGGTGAACCGTTATGTGATGAAGTCGGAGCATGATTTATTTATTGATTGTCTTCCTTATGAGTGGCGGTCGGGGACGAGCGATGGTCTTTTCCTACCAATCTATCCCCCTAGGAGCATGCGCGTAATACTTTGCTTTGATAACTTGTATATTTTTGCAATAAGTATATGAGTTCTTTATGACTAAGGTTGAGTCCATGGATCATACACACTTTTCTTCCTTCCACCATTGCTAGCCTCTCTAATACCGCGCACCTTTTGCCGGTATCATACACCCACCATATACCTTCCTCAAAACAGCCACCATACCTACCTATCATGGCATTTCCATAACCTTTCCGATATATATTGCCATGCAACTTTCCACCGTTACGTTTACTATGACACGCTCCATCATTGTCATATTGCTTTGCATGATCATGTAGTTGACATTGTATTTGTGGCAAAGACACCATTCATAATTCTTTCATACATGTCACCCTTGATTCATTGCATATCCCGGTACACTGCCAGAGGCATTCACATAGAGTCATATTTTGTTCTGAGTATTGAGTTGTAATTGTTGAGTTGTAAGTAAATAAAAGTGTGATGATCATCACTTTTAGAGCATTGTCCCAAGTGAGGAAATGATGATGGAGACTATGATTCCCCCATAAGTCGGGATGAGACTCCCGACGAAAAAAAGAGGCCATAAAAAAGGCCCAAATAAAAAAATATGAGAGAAAAAGAGAGAAGGGACAATGCTACTATCCTTTTACCACACTTGTGCTTCAAAGTAGCACCATGATCTTCATAATAGAGAGTCTCCTATGTTATCACTTTCATATACTAGTGGGAATTTTTCATTATAGAACTTGGCTTGTATATTCCAATGATGGGCTTCCTCAAAATGCCCTAGGTCTTCGTGAGCAAGCGAGTTGGATGCACACCCACTTAGTTCCTTTTGTTGAGCTTTCATATACTTATAGCTCTAGTGCATCCGTTGGATGGCAGTCCCTATTCACTCCCATTGATATCTATTGATGGGCATCTCCATAGCCCATTGATATGCCTAGTTGATGTGAGACTATCTTCCCTTTTTGTCTCCTCCACAACCACCATTCTATTCCATCTAAAGTGCTATGTCCATGGCTCACACTCATGTATTGCGTGAAGATTGAAAAAGTTTGAGAACACCAAAAGTATGAAACAATTGCTTGGCTTGTCATCGGGGTTGTGCATGATTTAAATACTTTGTGTGGTGAAGATAGAGCATAGCCAGACTATATGATTTTGTAGGGATAACTTTCTTTGGCCATGTTATTTTGAAGAGACATAATTTCTTAGTTAGTATGCTTGAAGTATTATTATTTCTATGCCAATATTGAACTTTTGTCTTGAATCTTTCGGATCTGAATATTCATACCACAATTAAGAAGAATTACATTGAAATTATGCCAAGTAGCATTCCACATCAAAAATTCTGTTTTTATCATTTACCTACTCGAGGACGAGAAAGAATTAAGCTTGGGGATGCTTGATTCATCTCCAACGTATCTATAATTTTTTATTGTTCCATGCTATATTATATTCTGTTTTGGACATTATTGGGCTTTATTATACACTTTTATATTATTTTTGGGACTAACCTATTAACCGGAGGCCCAGCCCATAATTGCTGTTTTTTTGCCTATTTTAGGGTTTCGCAGAAAAAGAATATCAAACAGAGTCCAAACGGAATGAAACCTTCGGGAACGTGATTTTCGGAACGAACATGATCCAGAGGACTTGGACCCTACGTCAAGCAATCAACGAGGAGGGCACGAGGTAGGGGGCGCGCCCTCCACCCTCGTGGGCCCCCTGTTGCTCCACCGACATACTCCTTCCTCCTATATATACCTATGTACCCCCAAACTACCAGATACGGAGCCAAAACCCTAATTCCACCGCCGTAACTTTCTGTATCCACGAGATCCCATCTTGGGGCCTGCTCCGGAGCTCCGCCGAAGGGGGCATCGATCACGGAGGGCTTCTACATCAACACCATAGCCCTTCCAATGAAGTGTGAGTAGTTTACTTCAGACCTACGGGTCCATAGTTATTAGCTAGATAGCTTCTTCTCTCTTTTTGGATCTCAATACAAAGTTCTCCCCCTCTCTTGTGGAGATATATTCGATGTAATCTTCTTTTGCGGTGTGTTTATTGAGACCGATGAATTGTGGGTTTATGATCAAGTTTATCTATGAACAATATTTGAATCTTCTCTGAAATTCTTTTATGTATGATTGGTTATCTTTGCAAGTCTTTTCAAATTATTAGTTTGGTTTGTCCTACTAGATTGATCTTTCTTGCAATGGGAGAAGTGCTTAGCTTTGGGTTCAATCTTGCGGTGTCCTTTCCCAGTGATGGTAGGGGCAGCAAGGCACGTATTGTATTGTTGCCATCGAGGATAACAAGATGGGGTTTATATCATATTGCATGAGTTTATCCCTCTACAGCATGTCATCTTGCTTAAAGCGTTATTCTGTTTTCTTGAACTTAATACTCTTGATGCATGCTGGATAGCGGTCGATGTGTCGAGTAATAGTAGTAGATGCAAGAAGGAGTCGGTCTACTTGTCTCGGACGTGATGCCTATATACATGATCATACCTAGATATTCTCATAACTATGCTCAATTCTGTCAATTGCTAAACAGTAATTTGTTCACCCACCGTAAATACTTATGCTCTTGAGAGAAGCCACTAGTGAAACCTATGGCCCCCGGGTCTATCTTCCATCATATTAATCTTCCAATACTTAGTTATTTCCTTTGCCATTTAGTTTACTTTGCATCTTTTATTTCTCTTTATCATAAAAATACCAAAAATATTATCTTATCATATCTATCAGATCTCACTCTCGTAAGTGACCGTGTAGGGATTGACAACCCCTTATCGCATTGGTTGCGAGGATTTATTTATTTGTGTAGGTGCGAGGGACTTGTGCGCGGCCTCCTACTGGATTGATACCTTGGTTCTCAAAAACTGAGGGAAATAATTACGCTACTTTTCTGCATCACCCTTTCCTCTTCAAGGGAAAACCAACGCAAGTGCTCAAGAGGTAGCAACATGGGCAATAGTAAAACAATTGAGAGCTTCTCTGATCTCGCTTAGGACTGGGAACCAAGCTGACTGAATTACATTTCCATCAGACAGCTAATTTTCTAGGAAGGCGCAATCAATTTCGGCCACAACAGGGCCCCTGTACATGCTGGCAAGATTGTTTGAACCGGCTAGCAGGGCGCTCTTGTAGTTTCTGGAAATCGCTCATGTACAGCTTTATTCATCGGCATTCAGGAAAGAAGCATTTGTGTTGTGTTTTACAGTCCCTGTAGCAGGCGCAGACCAACGATTTTTCTTAGTATTGTCTCCTCCATAGCATATCATTTAGATGCAACACCTTTTCCTAACTGCAGCCCCGCATGGACACCATCGCTGGTTGACTAGATGATCAGGGGAACCTTTCATGAATCCATTTTCTCTGTAGAAGCATAATCTCTAAACTCAGGCTCATACTCAGGAAGTGAACAGATTTGTCGCTGTTATTTTGTTCATACTGCCACGAGAAATTTACTTGACCTTCCATGGAGACTCTACAACCACACGATGGTGAACAACAAGCAGCATATCGAACCAATAGTTAACAAGATTGTGCGGCGGCGACGGAGGACCTTACCCAGCGCTGCAACTGAACGGCGGTGCAGCGCCCCCCGCATTACGGACCCAAGGCCCGGCGTGGGGGTTTTCCTAGGCGCCGGCCTCAAAGCTCAGGGTTGAACTTCACCATGGTTGGCCTACTGTAGTAGGACTTGACATATTTTCTGCAGTAGGACTTCACCATGGTGGGGGCTCGAAGGAGGGTGGGAAGAGAAGGCAGCGCGCCAGAGGACGTCGTCCTAAGCAGCTCCTGCAATGGCCGCAACGGCGGCCGCTGTGACCAGATACCCATGAGTGATGGTGTCTATGGATCTTGTCGGCTCTGCTCGGATCCGTGCACGGGGACCGGCAACGCAGCCAAGAATCGTCGCACGCCGGGCCGGCCGCATCCGCGTCGCGCGGTGGCAGAGGCGAGATCCATCTCGCGAACAACATGCGATTGAAGAGGACGGCGGCGCGTGGCATTGCAGGGCGCGGAGGCGGATGAGCGTAGGTGGCGGTGGCGGTGGGATCTTGGGGTGGCGGCGTCTCCAGTTGGTGTCGGGGCGGCTTCTCATCTCTTGCTGGGGGGTTGGTGGCGGCGGTGCTGCCGGTTAGGAACGGGGCGGCGGGCGTGTCGCCGTTGAGGGCAGGAGGTGCGGGAGGTGGGGCATCGGGGAAGTTGGTGGATCGGGGGGAGCAAGAGGTGGGGTGGGCTTTTTTCTTTTTTCCCGGTTCGGGAGTTCGGGAACATCCCATCAGGCCGTATATAGGGCCGTCGTGATGCAAATAACTATTCTGATCCTGGGATTAGAATAGTGCTACTATATATATATATATATATATTTTGGAAATATGCCCTAGAGGCAATAATAAAATGGTTATTATTATATTTCCTTGTTCATGATAATTGTCTATTGTTCATGCTATAATTGTATTAACCGAAAACCGTAATACATGTGTGAATACATAGACCACAACATGTCCCTAGTAAGCCTCTAGTTGACTAGCTCGTTGATCAATAGATGGTTATGGTTTCCTAACCACTTACATTGGATGTCGTTGATAACGGGATCACATCATTAGGAGAACGATGTGATGGACAAGACCCAATCCTAAGCACATCACAAGATCATGTAGTTCGTTTGCTAAAGCTTTTCTAATGTCAAGGATCATTTCCTTAGACCATGAGATTGTGCAACTCCCGGATACCGTAGGAATGCTTTGGATGTGCCAAACGTCACAACGTAACTGGGTGGCTATAAAGGTGCACTACAGGTATCTCCGAAAGTATCTGTTGGTTTGGCACGAATCGAGACTAGGATTTGTCACTCCATATGACAGAGAGGTATCTCTGGGCCCACTCAGTAATGCATCATCATAACGAGCTCAATGTGACTAAGGAGTTAGCCACGGGATCATGCGTTATGGAACGAGTAAAGAGACTTGCCGGTAACGAGATTGAACGAGGTATAGAGATACTGACGATTGAATCTCGGGCAAGTAACATACCGATGGACAAAGGGAATTGTATACGGGATTGATTGAATCCCCAACATCGTGGTTCATCCGATGAGATCATCATGGAACATGTGGGAGCCAACATGGGTATCCAGATCCCACTGTTGGTTATTGGCCGGAGAGATGTCCCGGTCATGTCTGCATGGTTCCCGAACCCGTAGGGTCTACACACTTAAGGTTCGGTGATGCTAGAGTTGTTATGCGAAATAGTATGTGGTTACCGAAGGTTGTTAGGAGTCCCGGATGAGATCCCGGATGTCACGAGGAGTCTCGGAATGGTCCAGAGATGAATATTTATATATGGGAAGTCCTTATTCGGTCGTCGGAAGTGTTCGGGGGGTTACTGGTATTGTACCGGGACCACCGAAGGGGTTCTGGGGGTCCACCGGGAGGGTCCACCAGCCCCGGAGGGCCCTATGGGCTGAATATAGAGGGGAACCAGCCCCTAGGTGGGCTGGGCGCCAACTCCCCCTAGGGCCCATGCTCCTAGGGTTGGGGGAAACCCTAGAGGGGGTGCCCCCACCTAGCTTGGGGGGCAAGCCTCCCCCTTGGCCGCCGCCCCCCTTGTAGATGGCATCTAGGGGGGCCGGCCCCCTCTCCCTTGCCCCTATATATAGTGGGGGGTGGGAGGGCAGCCACACCCTTCACCTGGCGCAGCCCTCCCCCTCTCCAACACCTCCTCCTCCTCCGTCGCGCTTGGCGAAGCTCTGCCGGAGAACCACAAGCTCCATCACCACCACGCCGTCGTGTTGTCGGAGTTCTCCCTCAACTTCTCCTCACCCCTTGCTGGATCAAGAAGGAGGAGACGTCCCCAGGCTGTATGTGTGTTGAACGCGGAGGCGCCATTGTTCGACGCTTAGATCGGAATCAACTGCGATCTGAATCGCTGCATGTACGACTCCACCAACCGCGTTCTTTCAACGCTTCCGCTTAGCGATCTTCAAGGGTATGAAGATGCACTCCCTCTCTCTCGTGGCCGGGGAGGTGAGTGCTTGAAGGTATATCTTTAGATCTTGCAATCGAGTCTTTTAGTTTCTTGTTTTAGCACTAGTTTAGTTTATAAAAGAAA
Source organism: Triticum urartu (assembly GCF_003073215.2). Taxonomy (NCBI): domain Eukaryota; kingdom Viridiplantae; phylum Streptophyta; class Magnoliopsida; order Poales; family Poaceae; genus Triticum; species Triticum urartu. The sequence continues at coordinate 558,643,788 of NC_053025.1, read as the reverse complement.
ACTATAAAAAATGGAATTGAGTTTGTCTCATACACTTCATGTTTTTAATATCTTTCGTGAGTATGATGAAAAGGAAAATTGTGCCAAAGTGTCAGAAGAAGAATGCATTAAAATGTTTGGCACTAAATCTTTGAATGATGAGCATGATTTCAATGTTGTTAGTATGGATTATTTGAATATCCATGATGCTAATGATATGCAAAGCCACAAGCTTGGGGAAGCTATGTTTGATGAAGATGATATTTTTTGTCCCCCAAGCTTTGATGAGCAAATTTATTATGATGAAAGCATGCCTCCTGTCTATGATGATTATTGTGATGACAGGTATGCTTTAAAGAATAATGATAACCATGAAACTTGTCATCTTGATCTTAATTTTCAATCACATGATAGTTATTTTGTTGAGTTTGTTCCCACTATTATTCATGAGAAGAATTTTGCTTATGTGGAGAGTAATAAAATTTATATGCTTGTAGATCATGAAAAGAATGCTTTAGGTGCTGGTTATATTGTTGATGCTACTGAAAATTATTATGAGGGAGGAATATATGGTTGTAGGAATTGCAATAATATCAAGTTTCCTCTCTATGTGCTTAAAGTTTTGAAGTTATGCTTGTTTTGCCTTCCTATGCTAGTTGATTATTGTTCCCATAAGTTGTTTGCTCACAAAATCCCTATGAATAGGAAGTGGGTTATACTTAAATTTGCTAGTCATATTCTTCATGATGCTCTCTTTATGTTATAATTCTTATCTTTTATGTGAGCATCATCGAAATCATCATGCCTAGCTAGAGGCATTAAACGATAGCGCTTGTTGGGAGGCAACCCAACTTTATTTTTGTTACTTGCTTTTTGTTCTTGTTTAGTAATAAATAATTCATCTAGCCTCTGTTTATATGTGGTTTTATGCTTTTAATTAGTGTTTGTGCCAAGTAGAACCTTTGGGAAGACTTGGGGATAGTCTTTGTGATCATGCTGTAAAAAACAGAAACTTTGGCGCTCACGAGAATTGCTGCAATTTTTATTTGGAGAGTGCTATTTAGTTAATTCTTTTTTCAGATGATTAATAGATAAATTCCTCAGGTCCAGAAATTTATTTTAGAATTTTATGAGTTCCATAAGTATACGTTTGATCCAGATTACTACAGACTGTTCTGTTTTTGACAGATTCTGTTTTTCATGTCTTGTTTACTTATTTTGATGAATCTATGGCTAGTAAAATAGTTTATAAACCATAAAGAAGTTGGAATACAGTAGATATTACACCAATATGAATTTAGAATGAGTTCACAACAGTACCTAAGTGGTGATTTATTTTCTTATACTAACAGAGCTTACAAGTTTTCTGTTAAGTTTTGTGTTGTGAAGTTTTCAAGTTTTGGGTAAAGATTTGATGGACTATGGAATAAGGAGTGGCAAGAGCCTAAGCTTGGGGATTCCCAAGGCACCCCAAGGTAATATTCAAGGACAACCAAAAGCCTAAGCCTGGGGATGCCCCGGAAGGCATCCCCTCTTTCGTCTTCATTCATCGGTAACTTTACTTGGAGCTATATTTTTATTCGCCACATGATATGTGTTTTGCTTGGAGCATCATTTTATTTCATTATGTTTTGCTTGCTGTTTGAATAAAATACCAAGATCTGAAATTCTTAAATGTTAGAGTGTCTTCACATAGTTGCATAATTATTCAACTACTCATTGATCTTCACTTATATCTTTCGGAGTAGTTTGTTGTTGCTCTAGTGCTTCACTTATATCTTTTTAGAGCACGGTGGTGGTTTTATTTTGACGAAATAGATGAAATATCGTGCTTCACTTATATTATTTTGAGAGTCTTTAGAACAGAATGGTAATTTGCTTTGGTTATGAATTCAGTCCTAATATGATGGGCATCCAAGAGGGGTATAATAAAAAACTTTCATATAAAGTGCATTGAATACTATGAGAAGTTTGATACTTGATTATTGTTTTGAGATATGAAGATGGTGATATTAGAGTCATGCTAGTTGAGTAGTTGTGAATTTTAGACATACTTGTGTTGAAGTTTGTGATTCCCGTAGCATGCACGTATGGTGAACCGTTATGTGATGAAGTCGGAGCATGATTTATTTATTGACTGTCTTCCTTATGAGTGGCGGTCGGGGACGAGCGATGGTCTTTTCCTACCAATCTATCCCCCTAGGAGCATGCGCTTAATACTTTTTTTCGATAACTAATAAATTTTTGCAATAAGTATGTGAGTTCTTTATGACTAATGTAGAGTCCATGGATTATACGCACTCTCACCCTTCCACCATTGCTAGCCTCTCTAGTACCGCGCAACTTTCGCTGGTACCACAAACCCACCATATACCTTCCTCAAAACAGCCACCATACCTACCTATTATGGCATTTCCATAGCCATTCCGAGATATATTGCCATGCAACTTTCCACCGTTCCGTTTATTATGACACACTTCATCATTGTCATATTACTTTGCATGATCATGTAGTTGACATTGTATTAGTGGCAAAGCCACCGTTCATAATTCTTTCATACATGTCACTCATGAGTCATTGCACATCCCGGTACACCGCCGGAGGCATTCATATAGAGTCATATCATGTTCTAAGTATCGAGTTGTAATTCTTGAGTTGTAAGTAAATAAAAGTGTGATGATCATCATTATTAGAGCATTGTCCCAGTGAGGAAAGGATGATGGAGACTATGATTCCCCCATAAGTAGGGATGAGACTCCGGACGAAAATAAATAAATAAATAAATAAAAGAGGCCAAAGAAGCCCAAATAAAAAAAGAGAAAAAGGAGGCCATAAAAAAGAGAAAATGCCCAAATAAAAAAATGAGAGAAAAAGAGAGAAGGGGCAATGCTACTATCCTTTTACCACACTTGTGCTTCAAAATAGCACCATGATCTTCATGATAGAGAGTCTCCTATGTTGTCACTTTCATATACTAGTGGGAATCTTTCATTATAGAACTTGGCTTGTATATTCCAATGATGGGCTTCCTCAAAATGCCCTAGGTCTTCGTGAGCAAGCGAGTTGGATGCACACCCACTAGTTTCTTTTGTTGAGCGTTCATACATTTATAGCTCTAGTGCATCCGTTGCATGGCAATCCCTACTCACTCACATTGATATCTATTGATGGGCATCTCCATAGCCCGTTGATACGCCTAGTCGATGTGAGACTATCTTCTCCCTTTTTGTCTTCTCCACAACCACCATTCTATTCCACCTATAGTGCTATGTCCATGGCTCACGCTCATGTATTGCGTGAAGATTGAAAAAGTTTGAGAACATCAAAAGTATGAAACAATTGCTTGGCTTGTCATCGAGGTTGTGCATGATTTAAACATTTTGTGTGGTGAAGATGGAGCATAGCCAGACTATATGATTTTGTAGGGATAGCTTTCTTTGGCCATGTTATTTTGAAAAGACATAATTGCTTTGTTAGTATGCTTGAAGTATTATTTTTATGTCAATATTAAACTTTTGTCTTGAATCTTATGGATCTGAATATTCTTGCCACAATAAAGAGAATTACTTAGATAAATATGTTAGGTAGCATTCCATATCAAAAATTATGTTTTTATCATTTACCTACTCGAGGATGAGCAGGAATTAAGCTTGGGGATGTTGATACGTCTCCAACGTACCTATAATTTTTGATTGTTCCATGCTATTATATTATCAACCTTGGATGTTTTATATGCATTTATATGTTATTTTATATTATTTTTGGGACTAACCTATTAACCCAGAGACCAGTGCCAGTTTCTGTTTTTCCCTTGTTTTAGAGTATCGCAGAAAAGGAAAATCAAACGGAGTCCAATTGACTTGAAACTTCATGGAACTTATTTTTGGAAGGAAAGCAACCCGGGAGACTTGGAGTCCACGTAAGGGAAGCTTCGAGGAGGCCATGAGGTAGGGGGCACGCTCACCCCCTGGGCACGCCCTCCACCCTCGTGGGCCACTCGTGGCTCCCCTGACGTACTTCTTCCGCCTATATATCTCCATATACCCTAAAATGATTGGGGAGCGAGTTCCACCGCCAGAAGCCTCCGTAGCCACCAAAAGCCAATCTAGACCCGTTCCGGCACCCTGCCAGAGGGGGAATCGATCTACGGTGGCCATCTTCATCATCCAAGTGCTCTCCATGACGAGGAGGGAGTAGTTCTCCCTCGAGGTTGAGGGTATGTACCAGATGCTATGTGTTTGATCTCTCTCTCTCTCCCTTGTGTTCTTGAGGTGGTACGATCTTGATGTATCGCGAGCTTTGCCATTATAGTTGGATCTTATGATGTTTTCTCCCCCTCTACTGTCTTGTAATGGATTGAGTTTTCCCCTTGAAGTAATCTTATCGGATTGAGTCTTTATAGATTTGAGAACACTTGATGTATGTCTTGTCGTGCGTATCTGTGGTGACAATGGGATACCACGTGATTCACTTGATGTATGTTTTGGTGATCAACTTGCGGGTTCCGCCCATGAACCTATGCATAGGGGTTGGCACACGTTTTCGTCGTGATTCTCTGGTAGAAGCTTTGGGGCACTCTTTGAGGTTCTATGTGTTGGTTGAATAGATGAATCTGAGATTGTGTGACGCATATCGTATAATCATACCCACGGATACTTGAGGTGACATTAGGGTTTTGGTTGATTTGTATCTTAAGGTGTTATTCTAGTACGAACTCTAGGGCTGTTTGTGACACTTATAGGAATAGCCCAATGGATTGATTGGAAAGAATAACTTTGAGGTGGTTTCGTACCCTACCATCATCTTTTCATTTTCTCTCCGCTATTAGTGACTTTGGAGTGACTCTATGTTGCATGTTGAGGGATAGTTATGTGATCCAATTATGTTATTATTGTTGAGAGAACTTGCACTAGTTACCTTGCTGTTTTTATATTTTCAGATTACAAAAATCATTATCTACCATCCATATACCACTCGTATCACCATCTCTTCGCCGAACTAGTGCACCTATACAATTTACCATTGTATTGGATGTGTTGGGGACACAAGAGACTTTTTGTTATTTGGTTGCAGGGTTGCTTGAGAGAGACCATCTTCATCCTACGCCTCCTATGGATTGATAAACCTTAGCTCATCCACTTGAGGGAAATTTGCTACTGTCCTACAAACCTCTGCACTTGGAGGCCCAACAACGTCTACAAGAAGAAGGTTGTGTAGTAGACATCAGGAGTTCATTAAATAATTTGATTAGATGAACTTAATTATCATGAACATAGTCTAAATTGTCTTTGCAAATTATGTTGTGGATTAATAGCTCGCGCTTTAGCTCCTTGTTTTAATGCGTTCCTAGAGAAAGACTAAGTTGAAAGATATTGTAAGAAATTGTGTGGACTAGGGCCATAGTCTGAGGATTGTCCTCACTGTTACACAGAAGGCTTATGTCCTTGATGCACCGCTCGGTGTGCCAACCCCTTTGGCGTCGTCTGTGGATGTTGTGAACATCAGGCAGACACGTTCTGATGACTACCTGATAGTTTAGTGCGCCATGCTTTACGGCTTAGAGTCAGGGCTCCAAAAGCATTTTGAATGCCATGGAACATATGAGATGTTCCAAGAGCTGAAATTGGTATTTCAAGCTCATGCCCGTGTTGAGAGGTTTGAGACATCTAACAAGATCTTTGCCTACAAGATGGGGAGAATAGCTCAGCCAGTGAGCATGTGCTTACAATGTTTGGGTACTTCAATCGGTTGAATCAAGTGGGAGTTAATCTTCCAGATAAGAGAGTGATTGACAAAGTTCTCCAGTCACTATCACCAAGCTACTAGAGTTTCGTGATGAACTATAACATGCAAGGGAAGATGATCCCGGAGTTGTTCGTCGTGCTTAAGACCGTAAAGGTAGAAATCAAGAAGGAGCATCAAAGTGTTGATGGTTAACAAGACCACTGGTTTCAAGAAGGGCAAGGGCAAGAAGGGAAACTTCATGAATGGCAAGACAGTTGCCGCTCCAGTGAAGAAACCCAAGAACCCATACCCGAGACGAAGTGCTTCTATTAGGGGAACGGTCACTGGTAGTGGAACTGCATGAAATACTTGGTAGATAAGAAGGCTGGCAACTTCAACAAAAGTATATTTGATATATGTGTTATTGATGTGTACCTTACTAGTACTCCTAGTAGCACATGGGTATTGGATACCGGTTCAGTTGCTAATATTGTAACTCAAAACAAAAGCTACGGAATAAATGGAGACTAGCTAAGGGCGAGGTGATGATGTGTGTTGGAAGTGTTTCCAAGGATGATATGATCACCATCGCATGCTCCCACTACCTTCGGGATTAGTGTTGAACCCAGATAAATGTTGTTTGCATTGGTGTCTGTGTTGAGCATGAACATGATTATATCGTATTTACGGCAATACGGTTATTCATTTAAGTCAGGGAATAATGGTTATTCTATTTACATGAATAATACCTTCTATGGTCATGCACCCAATGTGGATGGTTTATTGAATCTTGGTCGTAGTGATACACATGTTCATAACATTGATGCCAAAAGATGTAGAGTTGATAATGATAGTACCACTTTCTTGTGGCACTGCCGCTTAGGTCATATTGGTGTAAAGCGCATGAAGAACCTCCATGCCGATGGACTTTTGAAGTCACTTGATTTTGAATCACTTGACACATGCGAACCATGCCTCATTGGCAAGATGACTAAAACCCCATTTTATTTTTAACAATGGAACGGGAAAGTGACTTGTTGGAAATCATACATGTTGATGTGTGCGGTCCGATGAGTGTTCACGCACGCGGTGGATATCATTATTTTCTCACCTTCATCGATGAATTAAGTAGATATGGGTATATTTACTTAATAAAGCATAAGCCTAAAACATTTGAAAAGTTCAAGCAATTTGAGAGTGAAGTTGAGAATCATCGTAACAAGAAGATCAAGTTCCTACGATCTGCTCAAGGGGAGAGTATCTGATTTATGAGTTTGGCAATCACTAAAGACAAGGTGGAATCGTTTCACGGTTGACGCCGCCTGGAACACCATAGCGTAATGGTGTGTCCGAACGTCATAATCGAACCTTATTGGATATGGTGCGATCTATGATGTCTCTTGACGATCTACCACTATCATTTTGGGGTTATGCATTACAGACAACTACATTCACTTTAAATAGGGCACCATCTAAAGTCTGTGGAGATGGCACCGTATGAACTATGGTTTGCCAAGAAACCTAAGTTGTTGTTTCTTAAGGTTTGGGGTTGCGATGCATATGTTGATAGGCTTTAGCCAGACAAGCTCGAACCCAAAGCGGACAATTGTGTCTTCATAGAATACCCAAAGAAGATGATTAGATATACCTTCTATCTCATATCTGAGGGCAAAGTGTTTGTCGCTATGAATAGGTCCTTTCTCGAGAAAGAGTTTCTCTCAAAAGAATTGAGTGGGAGGAAGATAGAACTTGATGAGGTTGTTGAACCTTCACTTCAACCAGAGAGTAGCGCACCACAAAAAGATGTTTCTATGGCAACTACGTCAGTTGAAGAGAAATCTAATGATGATGATCGTGAAGCTTCAGATCAAATTACTATTGAACCTCGTAGGTCGGCAAGGGTGTGTACAACTTCTCAGTGGTAACCCTGTATTAAAGGTCATGTTGTTGGACAATGATGAACCTATGAGCTATGAAGAAGCGATGGGGGGCCCGGATTCCAACAAATGGCTCAAAGCCATGAAATCCGAGATAGGATCCATGTATGAGAACAAAGTATGGACTTTGGTGGACTTGCCCGAAGATCGGCAAGCCATTGAGCATAAATGGATCTTTAAGAAGAAGACAGACGCTGATGGTAATATCACCATTTGTGAAGCTCGACTTATCTCAAAGAAGTTTCCGAAAAGTTCAAGGAGTTGACTGTGATGAGACTCTCTTAATCATAGCGATGCTAAAAGTCTGTTAGAATTATGTTAGCAGTTGCTGCATTTTCATTTACGAAATCAGGCAGATGGATGTGAAAGAAAGGTTTCCTTGATGGTTTCCGTGAGGAAAGGTTGTATGTGATACAACCGGAATGTTTTGTCAATCCTAAGGATGCTAAAAGGTATGCAAACTCCAGCGATCCTTCTATGCACTGGAGCAAGCTTCTCGGAGTTGGATCATACGCTTTGATGAGGTGATCAAAGCTTTTGGGATCAGACCTGAAACTTCACGGAGAATATTTTTGGAATATAAAAAAAATACTGGTGAAAGAATCAATGTCAGGGGCCCACACCCTGTCCACGAGGGTGGGGGCGCGCCCCCTGCCTCGTGGGCCCCCTGAGGCTCCACCGACCTCAACTCCAACTCTATATATTCACGTTTGGGGAGAAAAAACCAGAGAGAATGATTCATCGCGTTTTACGATACGGAGCCGCCGCCAAGCCCTAATCTCTCTCGGGAGGGCTGATCTGGAGTCCGTTCGGGGCTCCGGAGAGGGGGATCCGTCGCCATCATCATCATCATCAACCTTGCTCCATCACCAATTTCATGATGCTCACCGCCGTGCGTGAGTAATTCCATCGTAGGCTTGCTGGACGATGATGGGTTGGATGAGATTTATCATGCAATCGAGTTAGTTTTGTTAGGGTTTGATCCCTAATATCCATTATGTTCTGAGATTGATGTTGCAATGACTTTGCCATGCTTAATGCTTGTCACTAGGGCCCAAGTGCCATGATTTCAGATCTGAACCTATTATGTTTTCATGAATATATGTGACTTCTTGATCCTATCTTGCAAGTCAATAGTCACCTATTATGTGTTATGATCCGGTAACCCTGAAGTGCCAATAATCGGGACCACTCCCGGTGATGACCGTAGTTTGAGGAGTTCATGTATTCACTAAGTGTTAATGCTTTGTTCCGGTACTCTATTAAAAGGAGGCCTTAATGGGACCCCGCTGCCACGGGAGGGTAGGACAAAAGATGTCATGCAAGTTATTTTCCATAAGCACGTATGACTATATCCGGAATACATGCCTACATTACATTGATGAACTGGAGCTAGTTCTGTGTCACCCTATGTTATAACTGTTACATGAGGAATCACATCTGACATAATTATCCATCACTGATCCATTGCCTATGAGCTTTTCACATATTGATCTTTGCTTAGTTACTTTACCGTTGCCACTTTTACAATCACTAGAAAACTAATACTGTTACTTTTGCCACCGTTACCGTTACTTCCATATTACTTTGCTACTAAATACTTTGCTACAGATATTAACTCTTTCAGGTGCGGTTGAATTGACAACTCAACTGGTAATACTTGAGAATATTCTTTGGCTCCCCTTGTGTCGAATCAATAAATTTGGGTTGAATACTCTACCCTCGAAAACTGTTGCGATCCCCTATACTTGAGGGTTATCAAGACTATTTTCTGGCGCCGTTGCCGGGGAGGATAGCTTTGTTCTTTGAGTCACTTGGGATTTATATCTGTTGATCACTATGAGGGACTTGAAAGATGAAAGAACCAAGATTTTTCCCTCAACAACGAGGGGAGGTAAGGAACTGCCATCTAGCTCTGCACTTGATTCTCCTTCTGTTATGAGTAAACTTGCGACACCAACTCCTGCTATTCATTCTGATATGTCACATGTTATTGATGATGCCACTTTTGCTTTGCATGATGCTTATGATGAAACTATGATTTCTACTACACAACCTTCCTCTTGTAGAGGTTGTTGGGCCTCCAAGTGCAGAGGTTTGTAGGACAGTAGCAAATTTCCCTCAAGTGGATGACCTAAGGTTTATCAATCCATAGGAGGCGTAAGATGAAGATGGTCTCTCTCAAGCAACCCTGCAACCAAATAACAAAGAGTCTCTTGTGTCCCCAACACACCCAATACAATAGTAAATTGTATAGGTGCACTAGTTCGGCGAAGAGATGGTGATACAAGTGGTATATGGATGGTAGATAATGATTTTTGTAATCTGAAAATATAAAAACAGCAAGGTAACTAATGATAAAAGTGAGCGTAAACGGTATTGCAATGTGTTGAAACAAGGCCTAGGGTTCATACTTTCACTAGTGCAAGTCCTCTCAACAATAATAACATAGTTGGATCACATAACTATCCCTCAACATGCAACAAAGAGTCACTCCAAAGTCACTAATAGCGGAGAACGGACGAAGAGATTATGGTAGGGTATGAAACCACCTCAAAGTTATTCTTTCCAATCAATCCGTTGGGCTATTCCTATAAGTGTCACAAACAGCCCTAGAGTTCGTACTAGAATAACACCTTAAGACACAAATCAACCAAAACCCTAATGTCACCTAGATACTCCAATGTCACCTCAAGTATCCGTGGGTATGATTATATGATATGCATCACACAATCTCAGATTCATCTATTCAACCAACACATAGAACCTCAAAGAGTGCCCCAAAGTTCCTACCGGAGAATCACGATGAAAACGTGTGCCAACCCATATGCATATGTTCATGGGCGGAACCCGCAAGTTGATCACCAAAACATACATCAAGTGAATCACGTGATATCCCATTGTCACCACAGATACGCACGGCAAGACATACATCAAGTGTTCTCAAATCATTAAAGACTCAATCCGATAAGATAACTTCAAAGGGGAAACTCAATCCATTACAAGAGAGTAGAGGGGGGAGAAAACATCATAGGATCCAAATATAATAGCAAAGCTCGCGATACATCAAGATCGTACCAAATCAAGAACACGAGAGAGAGAGAGAGAGAGATCAAACACATAGCTACTGGTACATAACCTCAACCACGAGGGAGAACTACTCCCTCCTCGTCATGCAGAGCACTGGGATGATGAAGATGGCCACCGGAGAGGGATTCCCCCTCCGGCAGGGTGCCGGAACGGGTCTAGATTGGTTTTCGGTGGCTACGGAGGCTTCTGGTGGCGGAACTCCTGATCTATTGTGATCCTCGATCGTTTTAGGGTATATGGAGATATATAGGCGGAAGAAGTATGTCAGGGGGGCCACGAGGGGCCCACGAGGGTGGAGGGTGCGCCTAGGGGGGTGGGCGCGCCCCCTGCCTCGTGGCTTCCTCATAGATCCCCTAACGTGCACTCCAAGTCTTCTGGGCTTCTTCTGATCCAAAAGTAAGTGGTATATGTGCAGTTTCAAGTCAATTGGACTCCATTTGGTTTTCCTTTTCTGCGATATTCTAAAACAAGGTAAAAATAGAAACTGGCACTGGGCTTTGGGTTAATAGGTTATTCCCAAAAAAATGATATAGAAGTGTATAATAAAGCCCATAAACATCTAAAACAGTAGATAATATAGCATGGAGCAATCAAAAATTATAGATACATTGGAGACGTATCAGCATCCCCAAGCTTAATTCCTGCTCGTCCTCGAGTAGGTAAATGATAAAAACAAATTTTTTGATGTGGAATGCTACTTGGCATAATTTCAATGTAATTCTTCTTAATTGTGGCATGAATATTCAGATCCGAAAGATTCAAGACAAAAGTTCATATTGATATAAAAATAATAATACTTCAAGCATACTAACTAAGCAATTATGTCTTCTCAAAATAACATGGCCAAAGAAATTTCATCCCTACAAAATCATATAGTTTAGTCATGCTCCATTTTCGTCACACAAGAATGCTCTCATCATGCACAACCCCGATGACAAGCCAAGCAATTGTTTCATACTTTAGTAATCTCAAACCTATAAACTTTCACGCAATACATGAGCGCGAGCCATGGATATAGCACTATGGGTGGAATAGAATAATGAGGGGGTTTATGTGGAGAAGACAAAATAAGGAGAAAGTCTCACATCAACGAGGCTAATCAATGGGCTATGGAGATGCCCATTGATTGATGTTAATGCAAGGAGTAGGGATTGCCATGCAACGGATGCACTAGAGCTATAAATGTATGAAAGATCAACAAAATAAACTAAGTGGGTGTGCATCCAACTTTCTTGCTCACGAAGACCTAGGGCACTTGAGGAGGCCCATTGTTGTAATATACAAGCCAAGTTCTATAATGAAAATTCCCACTAGTATATGAAAGTGACAAAACAAGAGACTCTCTATCATGAAGATTACGGTGCTACTTTGAAGCACAAGTGTGGCAAAGGATAGTAACATTGTCCCTTCTCTCTTTTTCTCTCATTTTTTTGGGCCTTCTCTTTTTTATGGCCTTTCTCCTTTTTTTGGGTCTTCTCTTTTTTATGGCCTTTCTCTTATTTTTTTTCCTCACTTGGGACAATGCTCTAGAAAATGATGATCATCACACTTCGATTTATTTACAACTCAATGATTATAACTCGATACTAGAACAAAGTATGACTCTATATGAATGCCTCCAGCGGTGTACCGGGATATGCAATGAATCAAGAGTGACATGTATGAAAGAATTATGAACGTTGGCTTTGCCACAAATACTATGTCAACTACATGATCATGCTAAGCAATATGATAATGATGATGTGTGTCATAATAAACGGAATGGTGGAAAGTTGCATGGCAATATATCTCGGAATGGCTATGGAAATGCCATAATAGTTAGGTATGGTGGATGTTTTTAGGAAGATATAAGGAGGTTTATGTGTGAAAGAGCGTATCATATCATGGGGTTTGGATGCACCGGCGAAGTTTGCACCAACTCTCAATGTGAGAAAGGGCAATGCACGGTACCGAAGAGGCTAGCAAGGATGGAAGGGTGAGAGTGCGTATAATCCATGGACTCAACATTAGTCATAAAGAACTCACATACTTATTGCAAAAATCTACAAGTCATCAAAAACCTCGACACTACGCGCATGCTCCTAGGGGGATAGATTGGTAGGAAAAGACCATCGCTCGTCCCCGACCGCCACTCATAAGGAGGACACACAAATAACACCTCATGTTTCAAATTTGTTACACAACGTTTACCATACATGCATGCTACGGGACTTGCAAACTTCAACACAAGTATTCCTCAAATTCACAACTACCCAACTAGCACGACTTTGATATTATTACCTCCATATCTCAAAACAATCATCAAGCATCAAACTTCTCTTAGTATTCAATGCACTCTATATGAAAGTTTTTACTATTCTTGGATGCCTAGCATATTAGGATTATTTAAGCAAATTACCATGCTATTTAAGACTCTCAAAATAATATAAGTGAAGCATGAGAGTTCATCTATTCCTTCAAAATAAAACTACCACCGTGCTCTAAAAAGATATAAGTCAAGCACTAGAGCAAAAGACAAACTACTCTGAAAGATATAAGTGAAGATCAATGAGTAGTCGAATAATTATGCAACTATGTGAAGACTCTCTAACATTTAATAATTTCAGATCTTGGTATTTTATTCAAACATCAAGCAAAACTAAATAAAATAAAATGACGCTCCAAGCAAAACACATATCATGTGGCGAATAAAAATATAGCTCCAAGTAAAGTTACCGATGAACGAAGACGAAAGAGGGGATGCCATCCGGGGTATCCCCAAGCTTAGGCTATTGGCTATCCTTGAATATTACCTTGGGGTGCCTTGGGCATCCCCAAGCTTAGGCTCTTGCCACTGCTTATTCCATAGTCCATCGAATCCTTACCCAAAACTTGAAAACTTCACAAAACAAAACTTAAAGTAGAAAACTCGTGAGCTCCGTTAGTATAAGAAAATAAATCACCACTTCAAGGTACTGTAATGAACTCATCCTTAATTTGTATTGGTGTTAAACCTACTGTATTCCAACTTATCTATGGTTCATACCCTCCGATACTACTCATAGATTCATCAAAATAAGCAAACAACACATAGAAAACAGAATCTGTCAAAAACAGAATAGTCTGTAGTAATCTGTAGCTAGAGCAAGATATGGAACCCCAAAAATTCTAAAATAAATTTCTGGACGTGAGGAATTTATCTATTAATCATCTGCAAAAATAATTAACTAAATAGCACTCTCCAATAAAAAAATGGCAGCAATTCTCATGAGCGCTAAAGTTTCTATTTTTTACAGCATGATCGCAAAGACTTTCCCCGAGTCTTCCCAAAGGTTCTACTTGGCACAAACACTAATTAAAAGCATAAAACCACATCTAAACAGTGGCTAGATGAATTATTTATTACTAAACAGGAGCAAAAAGCAAGGAACAAAAATAAAGTTGGGTTGCCTCCCAACAAGCACTATCATTTAACGCCCCTGGCTAGGCATGATGATTTCAATGATGCTCATATAGTAGATATGGATTGTAACATAAAGAGAGCATCATGAAGAATATGAGTAGCAAATTTAAGTCTAACCCTCTTCCTATGCGTAGGGGTTTTGTGAGAAAACAACTTATGGGAATAATAATTAACTAGCATAGGAAGGCAAGACAAGCATAACTTCAAAACTTTAAGCACATAGAGAGGAAACTTGATATTATTGCAATTCCTACAAGCATATGTTCCTCCATCATAAAAAAAATTGGTAGCATCATTAATGAATTCAACAATATAACCATCACATAAAGCATTCTTTTCATGATCTACAAGCATAGAATTTTTAATACACTCTACATAAGCAAAATTCTTCTCAATCGGAATAATAGTGGGAGCAAACTCAACAAAATAAGTATCATGTGAGGCATAATACAATTGAAAACTAAAATCATGATGACAAGTTTCATGGATATCATTATTCTTTATAGCATACAAGTCATCACAATAATCATCATAGATAGCAACTTTGTTCTCATAATCAATTGGAACCTCTTCCAGAATAGTGGAGTCATTACTAAATAAAGTCATGACCTCTCCAAATCCACTTTCATCAATATAATCATCATAAATAGGAGGCATGCTTTCATCATATTAAATTTGCTCATCAAAACTTGGGGGACAAAAAATATCATCTTCGTCAAACATAGCTTCCCCAAGCTTGTGGCTTTGCATATCATTAGCATCATGGATATTCAAGGAATTCATACTAACAACATTGCAATCATGCTCATCATTCAAAGATTTAGTGCCAAACATTTTAATGCATTCTTCTTCTAGCACTTGAGCACAGTTTTCCTTTCCATCATACTCACGGAAGATATTAAAAAGGTGAAGCGTATGAGACAAACTCAATTCCACTTTTTTATAGTTTTCCTTTATAAACTAAAATAGTGATAAAACAAGAAACTAAAAGACTCGATTGCAAGATCTAAAGATATACCTTCAAGCACTCACCTCCCCGGCAACGGCGCCAGAAAAGAGCTTGATGTCTACTACACAACCTTCTTCTTGTAGACGTTGTTGGGCCTCCAAGTGCAGAGGTTTGTAGGACAGTAGCAAATTTCCCTCAAGTGGATGACCTAAGGTTTATCAATCCGTAGGAGGCGTAAGATGAAGATGGTCTCTCTCAAGCAACCTTGCAACCAAATAACAAAGAGTATCTTGTGTCCCCAACACACCCAATACAATGGTAAGTTGTATAGGTGCACTAGTTCGGCGAAGAGATGGTGATACAAGTGGTATATGGATGGTAGATAATGGTTTTTGTAATCTGAAAATATAAAAACAGCAAGGTAACTAATGATAAAAGTGAGCATAAACGGTATTGCAATGCATTGAAACAAGGCCTAGGGTTCATAATTTCACTAGTGCAAGTCCTCTCAACAATAATAACATAATTGGATCACATAACTATCCCTCAACATGCAACAAAGAGTCACTCCAAAGTCACTAATAGCGGAGAACGAACGAAGAGATTATGGTAGGGTACGAAACCACCTCAAAGTTATTCTTTCCAATCAATTCGTTGGGCTATTCCTATAAGTGTCACAAACAGCCCTAGAGTCCGTACTAGAATAACACCTTAAGACACAAATCAACCAAAACCCTAATGTCACCTCAAGTATCCGTGGGTATGATTATACGATATGCATCACACAATCTCAGATTCATCTATTCAACCAACACATAGAACCTCAAAGAGTGCCCCAAAGTTCCTATCAGAGAATCATGACAAAAACGTGTGCCAACCCCTATGCATAGGTTCATGGGCGGAACCTGCAAGTTGATCACCAAAACATACATCAAGTGAATCACGTGATATCCCATTGTCACCACAGATACGCACGACAAGACATACATCAAGTGTTCTCAAATCTTTAAAGACTCAGTCCGATAAGATAACTTCAAAGGGGAAACTCAATCCATTACAAGAGAGTAGAGGGGGGAGAAAACATCATAGGATCCAAATATAATAGCAAAGCTCGCGATACATCAAGATCGTGCCAAATCAAGAACATGAGAGAGAGAGAGAGATCAAACACATAGCTACTGGTACATACCCTCAGCCCCGAGGGAGAACTACTCCCTCCTCGTCATGGAGAGCACTGGGATGATGAAGATGGCCACCGGAGAGGGATTCCCCCTCCGGCAGGGTGCCGGAACGGGTCTAGATTTTCTTTCGGTGGCTACGGAGGCTTCTTGCGGCGGAACTCCCGATCTATTGTGCTCCTCGATCGTTTTAGGGTATATGGAGATATATAGGTAGAAGAAGTACATCAGGGGGGCCACGAGGGGCCCACGAGGGTGGAGGGCGTGCCAAGGGGGGTGGACGCGCCCCCTGCCTCGTGGCTTCCTCGTAGATCCCCTGACGTGCACTCCAAGTCTTCTGGCTTCTTCTGATCCAAAAATAAGTTCCGTGAAGTTTCAGGTCAATTGGACTCCATTTGGTTTTCCTTTTCTGTGATATTCTAAAACAAGGTAAAAACAGAAACTGGCACTGGGCTCTGGGTTAATAGGTTAGTCCCAAAAAATGATATAAAAGTGTATAATAAAGCCCATAAACATCCAAAACAGTAGATAATATAGCATGGAGTAATCAAAAATTATAGATACGTTGGAGACGTATCAAACTACTTCTATGCTTAATAATACTGTGCCACTAGGTGAATTTCTTGATGAACAACTTGCTAGGGTTAGAGAGAATGAAATTATTGGAACTGATAATAATGATGAAAGTGATCATGAAGATTCTTCCCCTAGATATGAATTGCGTGTTGTGCCTGAGGGGTATGTTATGGATGAAGAAACTGCTAGAGACTTTTTAGCTTGCAATGATAGATATGATCTTAAGAAACTGTTAGCTAAGCTAAAAGAAAAGTCTTTGAATTCTAGAATGAAATATGCCCCTGCTTTTGCTACTTCACCTATCTGTATTTCTGATAAGGATTATGATTTCTCTGTCGATCCTGGGTTAATTACTTTGGTTGAATCTGATCCTTTTTATGGCTATGAATACGAAACTGTTGTGGCACATCTTACTAAATTAAATGATAGAGCCTCCCTGTTCACTAATGATGAGAAAACTCGCTATTACTTTATCCTTAAGTTATTTTCGTTCTCATTAAAGGGTGATGCTAAAATATGGTTTAATTCTCTTGACCCTTGTTGTGTGTGTAGTCCCCAGGATATGATTTATTACTTCTCTGCTAATATTTCCCCACTCATAAGAAACAAGCTGCCTTAAGGCAAATATATAATTTTGTGCAAATTGAAGAAGAGAGTCTCCCACAAGCTTGGGGGAGGCTTCTCCGATTACTTAATGCTTTGCCTAATCATCCTGGACTAACCGATTACTTGATATCTTTTATAATGGACTAACCGATGCTTCCAGAGACCACCTGGATAGTTGTGCTGGTTGTGTTTTTAGGGAAAGAACTATTGACCAAGCTGAATTGCTATTGAATAATATGTTGAGTAATAAAAATGATTGGACACTTCCTGAACCAATTCCTAAGACAACTCTGAAGAAAAGGGGTATTCTATTTCTCAGTCCTGAAGATATGCAAGAGGCAAAGAAATCTATAAAAGAAAAAGGTATTAAAGCTGAAGATGTTAAGAATTTACCACCTATTGAAGAAATGCATGGTCTTGATAACCCGACACAGGTAGTAAAGGTAAATTCTCTCTATAGATTTTATGAAGGTGATATTCCTCGTAATAAGTCTGCTAGCCAATGCTTGGATGAGTTTGATAATTTTATTGTTAAACAAGAAAACTTCAATGCTTATGTTGGTAGACAATTGAAACACAATGCTTATATGATTGAACACTTGAGTGATTATATGTCTAGAGTTCAAGGTGAACTTAAACTTATTAGTAAACATGCTTCTATGGTTACCACTCAAGTAGAACAAGTACTTAAAGCTCAGAATGATTTGCTCAATGAATTAAATAATAAGAAAAATGATAATGATGTTAGAGTTGTGACTAGACGGGGTAAAATGACTCAGGAACCTTTGTATCCTGAGGGCCACCCTAAGAGAATTGAGGAAGATTCTCAGAGAATAAATGTTGATGCACCTAGTCCTTCTAAGAGGAAGAAAAGGAAAAATGATAGAACTTTGCATGCTTCTAGTGAACCTGTTGTTGACACAACTGAGAATCCCAATGATATTTCTATTTCTGATGCTGAAACACAATCTGGTAATGAACATGAACCTAGTGATAATGTTAATGATGATGTTCATGTTGATGCTTAACCTAGCAATGACAATGATGTAGAGATTGAACCCGCTATTGATCTTGATAACCCACAATCAAAGAATCAACGTTATGATAAGAGAGACTTTGTTTCTAGGAAGCATGGTAAAGAAAGAGAACCTTGGGTTCAGAAACCCATGCCTTTTCCTCCTAAACCATCCAAGAAAAAGGATGATGAGGATTTTGTGCGATTTGCTGAAATGATTAGACCTATCTTTTTGCGTATGCGTTTGACTGATATGCTTAAAATGAATCCTTATGCTAAGTACATGAAAGATATTGTTACAAATAAAAGAAAGATACTGGAAGCTGAAATTTCCACCATGCTTGCTAATTATACTTTTAAGGGTGGAATACCTAAGAAACTAGGAGATCCAGGAGTACCAACCATACCATGCTCCATTAAGAGAAACTATGTTAAAACTGCTTTATGTGATCTTGGAGCCGGTGTTAGTGTTATGCCTCTCTATTTATATCGTAGACCTGATTTGAATAAGCTGACACCTACTGAAATATCTTTGCAAATGGTTGATAAATCCACTGCTATACATGTCGGTATTTGTGAGGATGTACCTGTTGTGGTTGCAAACGTTACTATTTTAACGGACATTGTTATTCTTGATATTCCCGAGGACGATAGTATGTCTATTATTCTTGGTAGACCCTTTTTGAATACTGCAGGGGCTGTTATTGATTGCAACAAAGGCAATGTCACTTTTCATGTTAATGGTAATGAGCATACGGTACACTTTCCGAGGAAACAACCTCAAGTCCACAGTATCAATTCTATTGGAAAAACTTCAACGATTACTATTGGAGGTTTTGAATTTTCTCTTCGTATTGTTAAGAAGAAATATGATATTCTTATTGTTGGGGACATGCATATCCCCGTTGAGGTAACCTAGTGCTATTCGAAAATTCCCGGTTTCATGTTATTCGAAAAGAGTTCGTTAACAAGACTTGATCAACCTTGTTAGTGGATTCCTTCTGATGAGCATGAGATGGATGAAGTTAGCAAGCACAACTCTGTGTACCCTTCTTTTACTTTCTGTTATTTAGATTAAATAAAGCAAAAATAATATTTTCTGTCTGTTTTCTGAATTATCCTTGCACTAAAAAATTCCCCGAAAATAAAAGTTCTCCAAATGCCCTGAAAAATTTAAATGATTTTTTCTAGAATATTTAAGAATTATTAGCACTGAGAACACACCAGGGGGACCCACCACCTGGCCACGAGGGTCTAGGGCGCGCCCCCTACCTCGTGGATCCCACGTGGCCCCCTCCACTTATTCTTGCACCCACACACTCCGTCTTCCTCCAGAAAAAATCATCCACCAGCTCAAACCCAAGTTCTAGCTCATCTTGCTACCATTTTCGATCTCCTTGCTCAAAGCTCCATTCACAAAACTGCTTTGGAGGATTGGTCTTCGGTATGCGACTCCTCCAATGGTCCAATTAGTTTTTGTTCTAGTGCTTTATTTATTGAATTTTTTTGCTGCTTAGGTGACCCTGTTCTTGAGCTTGCATGTCAAATTTATGTGGTCAAAAGTAGTTTTAATGCATGATATGGCCTCTAGGAACTTGTGGGAGTAGTTGCTATCAATCTTGTTGATTTTGGTTCACTTTTATTTTGAGTCACTAAAAATTTCAGAAACTTTTCAGAGGAAATGTTGAAGAGATTGTTGAGGGGCTCTTCGAGCCGAAGCTCGAAGGATAAGCAAAGTGAAGAGATAAGAAGCCCAAATATAATCTCCCTCGCACTGCGGAGGTTCGGCTGTGTGAATGGCCTTGTGATGATTTCTTGAGAGCAGTCGGGATTCATGATGATTTTTATTAATTGGCTGAGAATGCAGGCCTCACCGACTTCCTCCACGGCCAGCTTGAACAGTATCTCCTACTCACTAATATTTTTGTGCAAAATTTTCATTTCCATGCTAGGAGATCGCCACCTTCGGTGGATTTTTATTTGTATGATGAGTTTAAGGAGATGTCACTTTATGATTTTTGTGTGGTTTGCAAGTTGCCCTTTGCGGGAAGCGTCGAGGAGCCACATCCTAGGGATGTGGCAAGATTTATTGATATGATTGCTGTAGGGGATACGAGAAAAGTGTCAGATGCAAGAACTACTTACATTTTCCTGTTCTACATTATTATGCAATATTTGCTGGTAGATGTTTAATTGGCCGCGGGAACAGTGGGGGCCTCAGTGCTCCTGACCTCGCCATTTTGTGCCATGCTTTACTCCGTGATACAACTTTCAGTTTAGGTGCTATGGTTGCTAAACAGTTGAGTCTAAACCGTACAAAGGGCCCCATTTTTGGAGGTATCTTTGCTTCGCATCTTGCTAAATATTTTGAGATACCTATTAGACACTATGAGAAAGAATAAAAGGTGTTGCCCCCTATTTTCTTAGACTATAAAAGTATGGTAGCACATGATTTTATTTGCGATGATAAGGAGAAGAGACTCATTTATAACATGGTATTCAGTGAAAATACTTGTCAGATTATTACCCTTCCTGCATCTTCTTTGTTTAACATTTATTCAAGCACATACATCATCCTGCCCGATGACATTTATGTGTATTGGGAGCGAACACGATTCCCAGAGCCTGAGCCTGAGCCATCTCCTGACCCTTATCGGCAGTCTGTTTATTAGTGGGATCCGGAGGAGATTGCCAACCAGTGGCACCCAGAGAACACTCCTCCGTACACCGGAGAGGGTAGCTTTGAGCCGTGGCCATAGACCAACTTAAGCCAAAAGCCTAAGCTTGGGAGAGTACGTATCTCTCACCGACATTACATTCATGTTCACACACTCATTCCAGTTGTCGGTGCTCATACTTTTCCATTGTATCATCCTTGCTAGTTTATTTTCTTTTTAAGCCTTCTTCTTGTGTGTTTGAAAAACCTTAAGAAAAAACCAAAAAAATTAGTTGTAGCTTTTAGCTAGTTTACTTTCCACGCTTGTAGTAGTATTAATTAAAAGAAAACCCAAAAAGATTTCTTGTTCTTCTTGTGCTTGTTGGGAGCTTTCCCGTGTAAATAGTTTTGTTTCTTTTCTTTTCTTTGGGGGTCGAGAGGAGAAGACCATAATGAAAATGTTGAGTGGCTCTCATATGCATTATTGTTGATCTAACAAAGAGCCCATATTACCTTGTCTTCTCCCTTGTATTGAATGCTTGCAGATTCCAGCTTAGTCCAATGCACGTGCACTATTATTATTATCCACACCATTCGCTCGTGCAAGTGAAAGGCAATAATGACGATATATGATGAACTGATTGAGATGAGAAAAGTTGGTATGAACTCAACCTATCTTGTTTTTGTAAATACGATTAGTTCATCGTTCCTGATTCAGCCTATTATGAAGGAAACATGTTTGCAATGACAATTAGAGATTATAGTTGCTCATGCCATGTTTAATTAGCTAGGAGTTTATAATGATTTACCTTTCGTGCCAACGTGCTATTAAAATGGTTGTGATGTGGTATGATAGGGTGGTATCCTCCTTTGAACGATTTGAGTGGCTTGACTTGGCACATGTTCACACATGTAGTTGAAACAAAATCAACATAGCCTCCACGATATTTATGTTCATGGTGAATTATATCCTACTCATGCTTGCACTCAGTGTTGATTAATTTTAATGCATGTTCATGACTGTTGTCGCTCTCTAGCTGGTCGCTTCCCAGTCTCTTTCTAGCCTTCACTTGTACTAAGCGGGAATACTGCTTGTGCATCCACTTCCATAAACCCCAAAAGTTATTCCATATGAGTCCACCATACCTTCCTATATGTGGTATCTACCTGCCGTTCCAAGTAAATTTGTATGTGCCAAACTCCAAACCTTCAAATGAAATTTTGTTTTGTATGCTCGAATAGCTCATGTATCAACTAGGGTTTTCTATATCTTCCATGCTAGGCCGGTTATTCTCAAGAGGAATGGTCTCCGCTCCTCGTTCACGAGAAAATGGCTGGTAACCGGGATGCCCTGTCCCATGCTTAAATTAAAATAATTACAAACAAAACTCCCCCAGGATTGTTGTTGGTTGGAGGCACCCATTATTTCGGACAAGCCATGGATTGATGTTTGTTGGTGGTGGAGTATAAACTTTACCATTCTGTTTGGGAACTGCCTATGATGTGTGTAGCATGGAAGATATCGAGATCTCTCAGTTGTTATGTTGACAGTGAAAGTATACCACTCAAAATATTATTCATCTCTATTTCAAAATCGAGCTCTAGCACCTCTACAAATCCCTGCTTCCCTTTGAGAAGGGCCTATCTATTTACGTTTATGTTGAGTCGTCACCCTCTTATTAAAAAGCACCAGTTGGAGAGCACCGCTATCATTTGCATGTATTACTATTAGTTTATATTGAGTATGACTATGACTGGATATTTTTTACCATGAATTACAATGTTTAGTTAGTCCTTGATCTTCAGGGGTGCTCTGCATTTATGTTTTACGGTCTCAGAAAGGGCTAGCGAGATACCATCTTGTTATATCATATTATGATTGTTTTGAGGAAGTGTTGTCATCCGAGATTTGCTAATATTGCTCGCTAGTTGATTATGACATTGATATGAGTAAACATGAGACCTAAATGATATTGTGAATATGGTTAGTTCATACTCTTTGTTGAAAACTTGAATGCTGGCTTTACATATTTACAACAACAAGATCAAACAGAGTTTGTAAAAGTTTTTCTTTATCACTTTCAGTTTGTCAACTAAATTGCTTGAGGACAAGCAAAGGTTTAAGTTTGGGGGAGTTGATACGTCTCCATCGTATCTACTTTTACAAACACTTTTGACCTTGTTTTGGACTCTAAGTTGCATGATTTGAATGGAACTAACCCGGACTGACGTTGTTTTCAGCAGAATTGCCATGGTGTTATTTTTGTGCAGAAACAAAAGTTGTCGGAATGACCTGAAACTTCATGGAGAATATTTTTGGAATATATAAAAATGCTAGCGAAAGAATCAATGTCAGGGGGCCCACACCCTGTCCACGAGGGTGGGGGTGTGCCCACTGCCTCATGGGCCCCCTGAGGCTCCACCAACCTCGACTCCAACTCTATATATTCACGTTCGAGGAGAAAAAAATCAGAGAGAAGGATTCATCACGTTTTACGATACGGAGCCACCGCCAAGCCCTAATCTCTCTCGGGAGGGCTGATCTGGAGTCCGTTCGGGGCTCCGGAGAGGGGAATCCGTCGCCATCGTCATCATCAACCTTCCCCCATCACCAATTTCATGATGCTCACCGCCGTGCGTGAGTAATTCCATCGTAGGCTTGGTGGACGGTGATGGGTTGGATGAGATTTTGAAGGAAATATGCCCTAGAGGCAATAATAAAGTTATTATTTATTTCCTTATTTCATGATAAATGTTTATTATTCATGCTAGAATTGTATTAACCGGAAACATAATACATGTGTGAATACATAGACAAACAGAGTGTCACTAGTATGCCTCTACTTGACTAGCTCGTTGATCAAAGATGGTTAAGTTTCCTAACCATAGACATGAGTTGTCATTTGATTAACGGGATCACATCATTAGGAGAATGATGTGATTGACTTGACCCATTCCGTTAGCTTAGCACTTGATCGTTTAGTTTGTTGCTATTGCTTTCTTCATGACTTATACATGTTCCTATGACTATGAGATTATGCAACTCCCGTTTACCGGAGGAACACTTTGTGTGCCACCAAACGTCACAACGTAACTGGGTGATTATAAAGTGCTCTACAGGTGTCTCCAAAGGTACTTGTTGGGTTGGCGTATTTCGAGATTAGGATTTGTCACTCCGATTGTCGGAGAGGTATCTCTGGGCCCACTCGGTAATGCACTCACTATAAGCCTTGCAAGCATTGCAACTAATGAGTTAGTTGCGGGATGATGTATTACGGAACGAGTAAAGAGACTTTCCGGTTATGTGATCGAACTAGGTATTGAGATACCGACGATCGAATCTCGGACAAGTAACATACCGTTGACAAAGGGAACAACGTATGTTATTATGCGGTCTGACCGATAAAGATCTTCGTAGAATATGTAGGAGCCAATATGGGCATCCAGTTCCCGCTATTGGTTATTGACCAGAGAGGTGTCTCGGTCATGTCTACATAGTTCTCGTACCCGTAGGGTCCGCACGCTTAACGTTCGTTGACGATATAGTACTATATGAGTTATGTATGTTGATGACCGAATGTTATTCGGAGTCCGGGATGAGATCACGGACATGACGAGGAACTCTGGAATGGTCCGGAGATAAAGTTTCATATATGGGATAATAGCGTTTGGTCACCGGAAGGGTTCCAGAATTCACCGAAAGGGGTTCTGGATGTTTCCCGAAATGTTTGGGTACGAGAACACTTTATTTGGGCCAAAGGGGAAAGCCCACAAGGTTTTTGGAAAGCGCAAAAGGAAGTTTTGCGGAGTCCAGGGGCCAGACGCCAGGGTCCCTGGCGTCTGGGTCCAGACGCCGGGGAAACCTGGCGTCTGGCCCTGGAGTCCGAGAAGGACTCTTGCCTTTCGGGTGAAACCGACTTTGTGGAGGCTTTTACTCCAAGTTTCGACCCCAAGGCTCAACATATAAATAGAGGGGTAGGGCTAGCACCCAAGACAGATCTAGAAACACCAAGCCGTGTGCCGGCAACCCCGTACCCTCTAGTTTATCCTCCGTCATAGTTTTCGTAGTGCTTAGGCGAAGTCCTGCAGAGATTGTTCTTCACCAACACCTCACCACGCCGTCGTGCTGCCGGAACTCATCTACTACTTCGCCCCTCTTGCTGGATCGAGAAGGCGAGGACGTCACCGAGCCGAACGTGTGCAGAACTCGGAGGTGCCGTGCTTTCGGTACTTGGATCGGTCGGACGTGAAGACGTACGACTACATCAACCGCGTTGATATAACGCTTCCGCGAACGGTCTATGAGGATACGTAGACAACACTCTCCCCTCTCGTTGATATGCATCTCCATGATCCTGCGTGTGCGTAGGAAATTTTTGAAATTACTACGTTCCCCAACAGTGGCATCCGAGCCAGGTTTTATGCGTAGATGTCATATGCATGAGTAGAACACAAGTGAGTTGTGGGCGATATAAGTCATACTGCTTACCAGCATGTCATACTTTGGTTCGGCGTTATTGTTGGATGAAGCAGCCTGGACCGACATTACGCATACGCTTAATCGAGACTGGGTCTACCGACGTGCTTTGCACACAGGTGGCTGGCGGGTGTCAGGTTCTCCCACTTTAGTTGAACCGACTGTGGCTACGCCCGGTCCTTGCGAAGGTTAAAACAGCACCAACTTGACAAACTATCATTGTGGTTTTGATGCGTAGGTAAGATTGGTTCTTTCTTAAGCCCGTAGCAGCCACGTAAAACTTGCAACAACAAAGTAGAGGACATCTAACTTGTTTTTGCAGGGAATGTTGTGATGTGATATGGTCAAGACATGATGCTAAATTTTATTGTATGAGATGATCATGTTTTTTAACCAAGTTATCGGCAACTGGCAGGAGCCATATAGTTGTCGCTTTATTGTATGCAATGTAATTGCCCTGTAATGCTTTACTTTATCACTGAGCGGTAGCGATAGTCGTGGAAGCGTAAGATTGGCGAGACGACAACGATGCTACGATGGAGATCAAGGTGTCGTGCCGGTGACGATGGTGATCATGAGGTGCTTCGAAGATGGAGATCACAAGCACAAGATGATGATGGCCATATCATATCACTTATATTGATTGCATGTGATGTTATCTTTTATGCATCTTATCTTGCTTTGATTGACGGTAGCATTATAAGATGATCCCTCACTAAATTATCAACGTATAAGTGTTCTCCCTGAGTATGCACCGTTGCGAAAGTTCTTCGTGCTGAGACACCACGTGATGATCGGGTGTGATAGGCTCTACGTTCAAATACAACGGGTGCAAAACAGTTGCACACTCGGAATACTCAGGTTAAACTTGACGAGCCTAGCATATAACAGATATGGCCTCGGAACACGGAGACCGAAAGGTCGAGCGTGAATCATATAGTAGATATGATCAACATAGTGATGTTCACCATTGAAACTACTCCATCTCACGTGATGATCGGACATGGTTTAGTTGATATGGATCACGTGATCACTTAGAGGATTAGAGGGATGTCTATCTAAGTGGGAGTTCTTAAGTAATATGATTAATTGAACTTAAATTTATCATGAACTTAGTACCTGATAGTATCTTGCTTGTCTATGTTATGATTGTAGATAGATGGCCCGTGCTATTGTTCCGTTGAATTTTAATGTGTTCCTTGAGAAAGCAAAGTTGAAAGATGATGGTAGCAATTACACAGACTGGGTCCGTAACTTGAGGATTATCCTCATTGCTTGCACAGAAGAATTACGTCCTAGGAAGCACCGCTAAGTGCCAAGCCTGCTGCAGGAGCAACACCAGGATGTTATGAACGTCCGGCAGAGCAAAGCTGATGACTACTCGATAGTTCAGTGTGCCATGCTTTACGGCTTAGAACCGGGTCTTCAACGACGTTTTGAACGTCATGGAGCATATGAGATGTTCCAGGAGTTGAAGTTAATATTTCAAGCAAATGCCGGATTGAGAGATATGAAGTCTCCAATAAGTTCTATAGCTGCAAGATGGAGGAGAATAGTTCTGTCAGTGAACATATACTCAAAATGTCTGGGTATCATAATCACTTACTCAACTGGGAGTTAATCTTCCTGTTGATAGTGTCATTGACAGAGTTCTTCAATCACTGCCACACAAGCTACAAAGCTTCGTGATGAACTATAATATGCAAGGGATGAATAAGACTATTCCCGAGCTCTTCGCGATGCTAAAGGCCACGGAGGTAGATATCAAGAAGGAGCATCAAGTGTTGATGGTCAATAAACGACCAAGTTTCAAGAAAAAGGCAAAGGGAAGAAGAAGGGGAACTTCAAGAAGAACAGCAACAAGTTGCTGCTCAGGAGAAGAAACCCAAGTCTGGACCTAAGCCTGAGACTGAGTGCTTCTACTGCAAGCAGACTGGTCACTGGAAGCGGAACTGCCCCAAGTATTTGGCGGATAAGAAGGATGGCAAGTGAACAAAGGTATATGTGATATACATGTTATTGATGTGTACCTTTACTAATGCTTCGCAGTAGCACCTGGGTATTTGATACTGGTTCTGTTGCTAATTGCAACTCGAAACAGGGGCTACGGATTAAGGCGAAGATTGGCTAAGGACGAGGTGACAATGCTCGTGGGAAATGGTTCCAAAGTCGATGTGATCGCGGAACGGCACGCTACCTCTACATCTACCTTCGGGATTAGTATTAGACCTAAATAATTGTTATTTGGTGCCAGCGTTGAGCATGAACATTATATCTAATCTTGTTTGATGCGAGACGGTTATTCATTTAAATCAGAGAATAATGGTTGTTCTATTTATATGAGTAATATCTTTTATGGTCATGCACCCTTGAAGAGTGGTCTATTTTACTAATCTTCGATAGTGGTGATACACATATTCATAATATTTGAAGCCAAAAGATGCAGAGTTGATAATGATAGTGCAACTTATTTGTGGCACTGCCCTTAGGTCATATCGGTGTAAAGCGCATGAAGAAACTCCATACTGATGGAACTTTGAACCACTTGATTATGAATCACTTGGTACTTGCGAACCGTGCCTCATGGGCAAGATGACTAAAACCGTTCTCCGGAACTATGGAGAGAGCAACAGATTTTGAAGATCATACATACAATGTATGTGGTCCGATGAATTGAGGCTCGTGGCGGATATCGTTATTTTCTCACCTTCACAGATGATTTAAGCAGATATGGGTATATCTACTTAATGAAACATAAGTCTGAAACATTTGAAAAGTTCAAAGAATTTCAGAGTGAAGTTGAAAATCATCGTAACAAGAAAATAAAGTTTCTACGATCTGATCGTGGAGGAGAATATTTGAGTTAAGTTTGGTGTACATTTGAAACAATGCGGAATAGTTTCACAACTCACGCCACCCGGAACACCACAGCGTAATGGTGTGTCCGAATGTCGTAATCGTACTTTACTAGATATGGTGCGATCTATGATGCCTCTTACTGATTTACCGCTATCATTTTGGGGATATGCTTTAGAGACAGTCGCATTCACCTTAAATAGGGCACCATCGAAATCCGTTGAGACAACGCCTTATGAACCATGATTTGGTAAGAAACCAAAGTTGTCGTTTCTGAAAGTTTGGGGCTGCGATGCTTATGTGAAAAAGCTTCAACCTGATAAGCTCGAACCCAAATCGGAGAAATGTGTCTTCATAGGATACCCAAAGGAGACTGTTGGGGACACCTTCTATCATAGATCCGAAGGCAAGACTTTTGTTGCTAAATTCGGAGTTTTTCTAGAGAAGGAGTTTCTCTCGAAAGAAGTGAGTGGGAGGAAAGTAGAACTTGATGAGGTAATTGTACCTGCTCCCTTATTAGAAAGTGGTTGTCACAGAAAACGGTTTCTGCGACACCTACACCAATTAGTGAAGAAGTTAATGATGATGATATGAAACTTTAGATCAAGTTGTTACTGAACCTCGTAGGTCAACCAGAGTAAGATCGCACCAGAGTGGTACGAGGTAATCCTGATCTGGAAGTTATGTTACTAGAACATGACGAACCTACGAACTATGAAGAAGCGATGGTGAGCCCAGATTCTGCAAAATGGCTTGAGGCCATGAAATCTGAGATGGGATCCATGTATGAGAAGAAAGTGTGGACTTTGGTTGACTTGCCCGTTGATCGGCAAGCAATTGAGAATAAATAGATCTTCAAGAAGAAGACTGACGCTGACGGTAATGTTACTGTCTATAAAGCTCGACTTGTTGCGAAAGGTTTTCGACAAGTTCAAGGGATTGACTATGATGAGACCTTCTCACCCGTAGAGATGCTTAAGTCTGTCCGAATCATGTTAGCAATTGCCGTGTTTTATGATTACGAAATATGGCAGATCGATGTCAAACTGCATTCTTGAATGGATTTCTGGAAGAAGAGTTTTATATGATGCAACCGGAAGGTTTTGTCGATCCAAAGGGAGCTAACAAAGTGTGCAAGCTCCAGCAATCCATTTATGGACTGGTGCAAGCCTCTCGGAGTTGGAATAAACGCTTTGATAGTGTGATCAAAGCATTTGGTTTTATACAGACTTTTGGAGAAGCCTGTATTTACAAGAAAGTGAGTGGGAGCTCTGTAGCATTTCTGATATTATATGTGGATGACATATTACTGATTGGAAATGATATAGAATTTCTGGATAGCATAAAGGGATACTTGAATAAGAGTTTTTCAATGAAAGACCTCGGTGAAGCTGCTTACATATTGGGCATTATGATCTATAGAGATACATCAAGACGCTTAATTGGACTTCAATTGGACTTCAACAAAGCACAT
Source organism: Triticum urartu (assembly GCF_003073215.2). Lineage (NCBI taxonomy): Eukaryota > Viridiplantae > Streptophyta > Magnoliopsida > Poales > Poaceae > Triticum > Triticum urartu. Next base: position 558,613,829 of record NC_053025.1, on the reverse strand, counting down.
ACCTTGACAAAGTTTTGAAGAAGTTTAAAATGGATCAAGCAAAGAAAGGATTCTTGCCTGTGTTACAAGGTGTGAAATTGAGTAAGACTCAAAGCCCAACCACTGCAGAAGATAGAGAGAAAATGAAAGATGTTCCCTATGCTTCAGCCATAGGCTCTATCATGTATGCAATGCTGTGTACCAGACCTGATGTGTGTCTTGCTATAAGTCTAGCAGGGAGGTACCAAAGTAATCCAGGAGTGGATCACTGGACAGCGGTCAAGAACATCCTGAAATACCTGAAAAGGACTAAGGATATGCTTCTCGTATATGGAGGTGACAAAGAGCTCGTCGTAAAAGGTTACGTTGATGCAAGCTTTGACACTGATCCGGACGATTCTAAATCGCAAACCGGATACGTGTTTACATTAAACGGTGGAGCTGTCAGTTGGTGCAGTTCTAAACAAAGCGTCGTGGCGGGATCTACGTGTGAAGCGGAGTACATAGCTGCTTCGGAAGCAGCAAATGAAGGAGTCTGGATGAAGGAGTTCATATCCGATCTAGGTGTCATACCTAGTGCATCGGGTCCAATGAAAATCTTTTGTGACAATACTGGTGCAATTGCCTTGGCGAAGGAATCCATATTTCACAAGAGAACCAAGCACATCAAGAGATGCTTCAATTCCATCCGGGATTTAGTCCAGGTGGGAGACATAGAAATTTGCAAGATACATACGGATCTGAATGTTGCAGACCCGTTGACTAAGCCTCTTCCACGAGCAAAACATGATCAGCACCAAGGCTCCATGGGTGTTAGAATCATTACTATGTAATCTAGATTATTGACTCTAGTGCAAGTGGGAGACTGAAGGAAATATGCCCTAGAGGCAATAATAAAGTTATTATTTATTTCCTTATATCATGATAAATGTTTATTATTCATGCTAGAATTGTATTAACCGGAAACATAATACATGTGTGAATACATAGACAAACAGAGTGTCACTAGTATGCCTCTACTTGACTAGCTCGTTGATCCAAAGATGGTTAAGTTTCCTAACCATAGACATGAGTTGTCATTTGATTAACGGGATCACATCATTAGGAGAATGATGTGATTGACTTGACCCATTCCGTTAGCTTAGCACTTGATCGTTTAGTTTGTTGCTATTGCTTTCTTCATGACTTATACATGTTCCTATGACTATGAGATTATGCAACTCCCGTTTACCGGAGGAACACTTTGTGTGCCACCAAACGTCACAACGTAACTGGGTGATTATAAAGGTGCTCTACAGGTGTCTCCAAAGGTACTTGTTGTGTTGGCGTATTTGGAGATTAGGATTTGTCACTCCGATTGTCGGAGAGGTATCTCTGGGCCCACTCGGTAATGCACATCACTATAAGCCTTGCAAGCATTGCAACTAATGAGTTAGTTGCGGGATGATGTGTTATGGAACGAGTAAAGAGACTTTCTGGTAATGAGATTGAACTAGGTATTGAGATACCGACGATCGAATCTCGGGCAAGTAACATACTGATGACAAAGGGAACAACGTATGCTATTATGCGGTCTGACCGATAAAGATCTTCGTAGAATATGTAGGAGCCAATATGGGCATCTAGGTCCCGCTATTGGTTATTGACCAGAGAGGTGTCTCGGTCATGTCTACATAGTTCTCGAACCCGTAGGGTCTGCACGCTTAACGTTCGTTGACGATATAGTACTATATGAGTTATGTATGTTGATAACCGAATGTTGTTCGGAGTCCGGGATGAGATCACGGACATGACGAGGAACTCTCGAATGGTCTGGAGATAAAGTTTGATATATGGGATAATAGTGTTTGGTCACCGGAAGGGTTCCGGAATTCACCGAAAGGGGTTCCGGATGTTTCCCGAAATGTTTGGGTACGAGAACACTTTATTTGGGCCAAAGGGGAAAGCCCACAAGGTTTTTAGAAAGAGCAAAAGGAAGTTTTGCGGAGTCCAGGGGCCAGACGCCAGGGTCCCTGGCATCTGGGTCCAGATGCCGGGAACCCTAGCGTCTGGCCTTAGAGTCCGAGAAGGACTCTTGCCTTTCGGGTGAAACCTACTTTGTGGAGGCTTTTACTCCAAGTTTTGACCCCAAGGCTCAACATATAAATAGAGGGGTAGGGCTAGCACCCAAGACAGATCAAGAAACACCAAGCCGTGTGCCGGCAACCCCGTCCCCTCTAGTTTATCCTCTGTCATAGTTTTCGTAGTGCTTAGGCGAAGCCCTGCAGAGATTGTTCTTCACCAACACCGTCACCACGCCGTCATGCTGCCGGAACTCATCTACTACTTCACCCCTCTTGCTGGATCGAGAAGGCGAGGACGTCACCAAGCCGAACGTGTGCAGAACTCGGAGGTGCCGTGCTTTTGGTACTTGGATCGGTCGGACGTGAAGACGTACGACTACATCAACCGCGTTGATATAACACTTCCACGAACGGTCTACGAGGGTACGTAGACAACACTCTCCCCTCTCGTTGCTATGCATCTCCATGATCCTGCGTGTGCGTAGGAAATTTTTGAAATTACTACGTTCCCCAACAGATTTAGCATGTAATCGAGTTAGTTTTGTTAGGGTTTGATCCCTAGTATCCATTATGTTCTGAGATTGATGTTGCTATGACTTTGCCATGCTTAATGCTTGTCACTAGGGCCCGAGTGCCATGATTTCAGATCTGAACCTATTATGTTTTCATGAATATATGTGGGTTCTTGATCCTATCTTGCAAGTCAATAGTCACCTACTATGTGTTATGATCCGGTAACCCCGAAGTGACAATAATTGCGACCACTCTCGGTGATGACCGTAGTTTGAGGAGTTCATGTATTCACTAAGTGTTAATGCTTTGTTCCGGTACTCTATTAAAAGCAGGCCTTAATATCCCTTAGTTTCCAATAGGACCCTGCTGCCACGGGAGGGTAGGACAAAAGATGTCATGCAAGTTCTTTTCCATAAGCACGTATGACTATATTCGGAATACATGCCTACATTACATTGATGAACTAGAGCTAGTTCTGTGTCACCCTATGTTATAACTGTTACATGAGAAATTGCAACCGACCTAATTATCCATCACTAATCCATTGCCTACGAGCTTTTCACATATTGATCTTTGCTTAGTTACTTTACCGTTGCCACTATTGCAATCACTACAAAACTAATATTGTTACTTTTGCCACCGTTACCGTTACTTCCATATTACTTTGCTACTAAATACTTTGCTGCAGATATTAAGTCTTTCAGGTGTGCTTGAATTGACAACTCAACTATTAATACTTGAGAATATTCTTTGGCTCCCATTGTGTCGAATCAATAAATTTGGGTTGAATGCTCTACCCTCGAAGATTGTTGCGATACCCTATACTTATGGGTTATCATTGACTAGCTCGTTGATCAATAGATGGTTACGGTTTCCTAACCATGGACATTGAATGTCGTTGATAACGGGATCACATCATTAGGAGAATGATGTGATGGACAAGACCCAATCCTAAGCATAGCACAAGATCGTGTAGTTCGTTTGCTAAAGCTTTTCTAATGTCAAGTATCATTTCCTGTGCACTACAGGTATCTCCGAAAGTATCTGTTGGGTTGGCATGAATCGAGACTGGGATTTGTCACTCCGTATGACGGAGAGGTATCTCTGGGCCCACTCGGTAATGCATCATCATAACGAGCTCGATGTGACTAAGGAGTTAGCCACGGGATCATGCGTTACGGAACGAGTAAAGAGACTTGCCGGTAACGAGATTGAACGAGGTATAGAGACACCGACGATCAAATCTAGGGCAAGTAACATACCGATGGACAAAGGGAATTGTATATGGGATTGGTTGAATCCCGGACATCGTGGTTCATCCGATGAGATCATCATGGAACATGTGGGATCCAACATGGGTATCCAAATCCCGCTGTTGGTTATTTCTCGGAGAGATGTCTCGGTCATGTCTACATGGTTCCAAAACCCGCAGGGTCTACACACTTAAGGTTCGGTGACGCTAGAGTTGTTATGGGAAATAGTATGTGGTTACCAAAGGTTGTTCGGAGTCCCGGATGAGATCCCGGACGTCACGAGGAGTTTCAGAATGGTCTGGAGATGAAGATTTATATATGGGAAGTCCTTATTCGGTCGCTGGAAGTGTTCGAGGGGTTACCGGTATTGTACCGGGACCATCGAAGGGGTTCCGGGGGTCCACCGAGAGGGTCCACCAGCCTCGGAGGGCCCTAAGGGCTGAATATAGAGGGGATCCAGCCCCTAGGTGGGCTGGGAGCCAACTCCCCCTAGGGCCCATGCGCTTAGGGTTGGGGGAGACCCTAGAGGGGGCGCCCCCACCTAGCTTGGGGGGGTAAGCCTCCCCCTTGCCCCCCTCCCCCGCTTGTAGATGGGATCTAGGGGCGCGACCCCCTCTCCCTTGCCACTATATATAGTGGGGGTGGGAGGGCAGTTACACCCTTCCCCTGGCGCAGCCCTCCCCCTCTCCAACACCTCCTCCTCCTCCTCCGTCGTGCTTGGCGAAGCTCTGCTGGAGAACCACGAGCTCCATCACCACCTGATGCAACACCGTCTTCGGAGAAGAGGGTGTTCAAGGGGAGGTCCGATCTTCACGGCGTAGGATCGATAATGGATGGGGATAACTAGTTGCAAGCAGCCGAAAAACAGAAAATAAGATATTATGACCCGACGAGGAGGATGCTCACCGAAGCTTGCAATCCGAACATTCGCCGATCCACAACCCGAAATACTACCCCACACAACCACGCTCAAAGTCGTGGAGCACAGTATAGGTGTAATCCGCAAGGGAAACCACAAATTCTAACCCACACAACACGATCTAGTCGTGGAGCACGAATTAGGAGCAATTTCTCAAGGAATCATGAGAATAAGGATAACAAGAGGTCTCCAATCTCAGGAGGAGTCTATGTCTTTGGTCTTTGATAGAAATGGCAAAAGTCCCCAACGAAGGGAAGAGCTAGTCTATTTATAATCGGGACAACCCCCCTGGATAGGTGTGAAAGAGAACTAGCTTCTGGAACCATCTTAGGTGTGAAAGTGAACCAGCTTTGTTTGACTAAATGGCTTCAAGACTTAATGAGGTAGCTTTTGGAAAACTCTCGTTGGAGGTGGTTGGCAGTTCCCGACCAAACATTGTTCAATGGGGTCGAACAATGTTTCCTTTAGCAGAAAAACTCGAGTTCTGGAAACCTTTTGCAAGTTGGGATATCCAAACTCGTGTAAAACATTGTTTCGTCAGAATCGGAACAATGTTTCTTCAGCAGGCAACTCATTCTTCATGAAGGCGTTACGACCCTACCATAACAAATCGAGTGGAAGTGGAGGCGGTGACAAATTTAAAGCGTCGGGTAGTAGGGAAAAAGAGGATTATGTGGAGGATAGAGGGGTTAAAATTATTTGGGATCATAGGTGACGTGGCCGCATATGAATGGATGATGATGTGGATAGGCTGCATGTCAAGAGAAATATGATAGTGGGATGAACTATTTAGGTATTATAGATTCCTAACTTTGTTTTCTCGCCATAAAACATTGTTTTGCACGGACTGAAATGTGTTTGGCCTTCTTCGACATCGCACCTGAGTTCAACCACCAACAAAGGAGGTGAAGGCACAACCATGTTTTCAAGGTCAAATGATAGACTTAAGTTAGCGTTCACCTGATCATGTATTTGCATTGCGCGACTTCTTGTGATTGGACCGTTGATGGTTGGTGGTGTGGTGCCCGTGGTTGGGATGTCCTCATCATCCTCCCCCTCTTGAGAAGGAGTCGTCCTCGACTCTAAAGGACTGAAGTATGGGGAAAGATCGGAGACATTGAAGGTTGGACTAACACCATATTCTTCTGGAAGATCGATCTTGTAAGCATTGTCGTTGATTCGCTCGAGCACTGCAAATGGTCCATCACCCCATGGCTGCAACTTGCACTTGCGTTGCTCAGGAAAATGGTCCTTCCGAAGGTGTACCCATACCAAATCGTCTTGCTCGAACACCAACTTCTTCCTGTTCTTGTTTACCCGCTTCGCATAGTGTTCATTCATTTTCTCAATGTTCTCCTTTGCCTGGGCATGAAGTTTCTTGACGAAATCAGCACGCTTACTGGCATCAAGGCTAGTTCGTTCCTGCAGTGGCAGAGGCAAAAGATCGATGGTAGCAATAGGCTTGAAGCCATAAACAAGTTCAAATGGGCAAAAATTAGTGGTCGAATGTACCGCCCTGTTATACGCGAACTCCACATGAGGTAGGCAATCTTCCCACATCTTCGAATTCTTCTTCAGGACTGCTCGCAGCATCATGGACAACGTCCAGTTGACAACTTCAGTCTTTCCATCAGTTTGTGGGTGGCATGTCGTGGAAAATAGGAGCTTGGTGTCGAGTTTTCCCCACAAGGTCTTCCAAAAGTAGCTCAGAAATTTGGTATCACGGTCTGACACAATCATGCATGGTACTCCATGTAGTCGCACAACTTCCCTGAAAAACAGATCAGCAATGTGTGAAGCATCATCGCTCTTATGACATGGGAGAAAATGTGCCATTTTCTAAAACGATCAACTACCACAAACACCGAGTCACTCCCCCTCTTAGTCCGTGGTAAACCAAGAACAAAATCCATAGAAATATCCTCCCATAGAGTATTCGGGATAGATAGAGGAGTATATAAACCATGAGGATTCAAGCGGGACTTAGCTTTGTGACAAATCTTGCATCTCATCACGTAGTGTTCCACATCATGGCTCATGCGCAGCCAAAAGAAGTGATCAACGAGCACACTTTCAGTTTTCTTGGCTCCAAAATGTCCCATGAGACCACCAACGTGAGCCTCCTGCAAGAGAAACAAACGAACGGAACAATCTGGGATGCACAATTTGTTAGCTCGAAATAGAAATCCATCATGCAAGTGAAACTTCTCCCATCCTTTTCCCTTGTTACACTTTGAAAATGGTTCAGCAAAGTATGAGTCGGTAGTAAATAATTCTTTGATGCTTTGTAAACCAAGGATTTTAACATCAAGTTGGGAAAGTAAAATGTGACGCCTAGACAATGCGTCGGCAACAACGTTACCCTTCCCTTTCTTGTACTTGACAATATAAGGAAAAGACTCTATGAACTCACTCCATTTTGCATGTCTACGGTTCAGTTTTAGTTGGCCCTTTAGATGTTTCAAAGATTCATGGTCAGAATGTATGACAAACTCTTTTGGCCACAAATAATGATGCCATGTTTCCAAAGATTGAACAAGTGCATACAATTCTTTATCATAGATAGAATAATTAAGAGTTGGACCATTAAGCTTCTCACTAAAATAGGCGATGGGTTTACCTTCTTGCATTAGTACTCCACCAATGCCAACACCACTTGCATCACATTCAATCTCAAATGTCTTACCAAAATCAGGAAGTGAAAGCAATGGGGCTGATGTCAATCTCATCTTTAGTTCTTGGAAGGACTTGTCTTGGGCATCACCCCATTGGAATGGAGTGTCTTTCTTTGTTAACTCATTCATTGGTGCAGCAATGGTGCTGAAATCCTTCACGAACTGGCGGTAGAAACCTACAAGTCTGAGGAAACTACGTACTTGGCTCACATTTTGTGGAGGCATCCACTCACGAATAGCCTTGATCTTATCTTCATCGACCTCCACACCTTTTGCTGAAACAACAAAGCCAAGAAACACAACCTTGTTTGTGAAAAATATGCACTTTTCCACATTAGCATACAACTTTTCCTCCCGTAGGACAACAAGCACACATTTTATATGTACAACATGATCCTCCAAATTTTTGCTATAAATCAATATGTCATCAAAGTAAACCACAACAAACTTGCCAATGAAGGATCTAAGCACATGATTCATCAATCTCATGAATGTACTAGGTGCATTTGTTAATCCAAAAGGCATAACCAACCATTCATACAAGCTAAATTTCGTCTTAAATGCAGTTTTCCATTCGTCACCCTCTTTCATTCTTATTTGGTGGTAACCACTTCGCAAATCAATTTTGGAAAATATGGTGGAGCCACAAAGTTCATCAAGCATGTCATCGAGCCTAGGAATAGGGTGTCGATATCTCACAGTTATGTTGTTAACGGATCTACAATCAGTGCACATGTACATGGTACCATCTTTCTTTGGAACTAAAAGTATGGGAACAGCACAAGGATAAAGACTTTTCTTACATACCCTCTGTTAAGAAGATCTTCTACTTGCCTATGAATTTCCTTGGTCTCCTCTGGGTTTGCTCAATACGGTGGCCGGTTTGGTAGCGGGGCGCCCGAAACCAAGTCGATCTGGTGCTCAATGCCCCGCTTCGGTAGCAAACCAGGTGGTACCTCCTTGGGAAACACATCCTCATACTCATGCAAAAGATCAAGAACAACACTAGGAAGAGTTGAGGGTAAATCACCCAATAAAGTTTCCTTGTACAGGAGTACAAAAAATGGAGTATTAGGTTCTCTCAATTCCCGCATATCCCTTTTCCTAGCTGTCATAACTAATCCCTCTTTTTCCCGAGGCTTGGTCATATTCGGCTGTGGAGCTTTTGGTTGTGGGAACACTCCCTCACTATGTTGGGTGGCTCACTCGTTATGTATGATCACTCTCTCCCTTTTTCTTTCATTTTCTTTTCATATCATCAAGATAGACTTCCTCGGGTGTCATGGGCAGCCAAGTGAACTTTTCTCCTCTATGGACAAAACATAAGCGATTCGCACGCCCGCTGATTTGCACATCACGGTCATGCAACCACGGTCGTCCAAGAAGCAAGTGACAAGCGTGCATCAGCACCACATCACACTCAACATCATCTTGATATGTCCCTACTAAAATTGGTATTCGCACGCTGCTAATCACCTTAATTGCGCCACAATCATTCAGCCATTGTATACGGTATGGATGTGGGTGACGTGTTATTTGCAATTGAAGCTTCTCGACCATCTCCGTGCTTGCAATATTGTTGCAGCTGCCACTATCAACAATCACTCGACATATCTTTGAGTTGATAAGGCAACAGGTGTGGAAAAGATTATGCCGCTGCCCCTTTTCCTCCTCCACAACTTGGGCATTAAATGAACGACATACAACCAAAGCTTCACCATGAAGTTCTTCGTGAGATTAAATAGTTCCTCCTACTTCCCAACCTTGCTCCTCTTCGACTTCATCATTGCCACCTTCAGGGTCACTTTCAGACTCCCATTCACCTCGTTCATTGATTATCATAGTTCATTTGCTTGGACATTCCGAAGAAATATGACCTCTTCCTTTGCACTTGTGGCATTGAATATCGCTGCTGTGTGTAGATCTCTTTTCTGGAGGTGGAGCAAAGGATACTCCTGCTATAGCTGATGGCCTCTTATCTTGATTGCGAATAGCAGGTGAGGAAGCCTTCAAGGCATGTGGGTGCCTAGGTGGTGCACCCTCAAATTGAGAACCATATGGCTGTTGTGTTCGCTGCCATGAGCGTGTGGCGGTGCGGCCTTAGAAAGCATGAGTACGACCATTACACATATCCTTCTTCTCAACTCTTATAGCTTGATGTACCACATATTGTATTGTATCATAAGGAAACATCTCCACAAAATCTGATATTTCATCATTCAGCCCATGTAAAAATCTTGCCATTTACGCCTCATCACTTTCACAGATTCTTGTTCGAATTAGCAGCACCTCCATCTCTTTATAGTACTCCTCAACGGTGCGGGAACCTTGAGTGAGCCCCTGCAACCGCTTGTACAATTGCCTCTCATAGTATGATGGAACAAAACGGCGCCTCATGACTTCCTTCATCAAAGTCCAGCTACAGATATGATTATTGTCGGACATCAACCGATCGTCTTGCAGCTGATTCCACCATGTAAGAGCATAACCAGAGAACTCCATAATAGCAAGATCAACTCTCTTGGCTTCAGAAAAACCATGGATGCGAAAGATTTGATCACACTTCTCTTCCCACTCAATATATGCATCCGGGTCCTCTTTTCCCGTGAATGATGGTACATGTAGCTTCACTCTTGCTTGTTTGTCACGGTCATCCTGATCACGACGGTCGTAATGATGACCATTGCGACCAAAAACAACACCACGGCGAGGCGGTGAGTAGGGTTCATAGTCCCCCATGCCTTCATCTTCGTCACCGTGCTCGAAGAGATCTTCAAGGAAGATGGCATCACCATCATGTGCCGCTCGTCGCTAGTGATCAGCAGCAAACCCGCGAGGGTCATGGCCTCGCCCGCGAGCTTCTCCTCCATGCAGCCCACCCTCACGGGGGGCAGCAAAGTCATCACGCCTCCGTTCAGCACCAACAGCAGGGGCGCCATGGGCAGCAACTCCTGCCTCTCTTCCACGACCAACATGGCGATCGTTGTTTCATTGACGTTGCCGATTGTCAGTGGCCAGCGAGGCAGCGGGGCTGTGTTGATGTTGATCCCCATTACTCACGATAGGAAGACGACCACCGAACATCCTTCGCATAGCTGCAACTATACTCTCCTCTATCATATCACTAAGTGATGCACGAGTTTTTGGGAGATCATCTTCCACATGTTGATGTCCATGTACACTCGAGTTGGATCCTGCCATGTTAACTCTTGGAAACAAGTGGAAAAAGAAAAATATATGTGGAAAACACTCAGCTCACCTTCTTACTTACCCAAATTCTAATGATTCCTTGGCGGTTGTGCAGAAGTAGCAAATCAGGAGTGGACGGGCGAATGAAAGGAAGGAAGCTGATGGTTTCTAGGTGGATCTGGGTGGGGTAAAAATGGAGGGCTAGTGCTGAGATCCAATCTATGCAAACCAAATGAACAAGAAAAAATTGGTAGATCCTTGCACCATGTTTGAGCTACAACACTTGCCACTTCAATTTCTGAAATTTCTCACCAAACTGAATATGATTGCACAATTCCTCAACACTTTCTCTTCTCTTTTTTTGCTCTTTTTTGCAACACAATAGATCCATCAACAAGACTCAAAGAAAAACAGCATCAACTTTGGATAGAACTTGGTGCAAACACAAAGAGGAAAACAAACAACTAGATCTCAGCAATAAAGGCTTGGGTTTTTTTGTGGCTTTTTGGCTTTGGACTCTGGGATGGAGAAAATCAAACTAAAAAGGATAGATCTAGCAACAAAGATACAGATCCTACCGTGTAAACCTTGCTCTGAATACCAGATGATGCGACACCGTCTTCGGAGAAGAGGGTGTTCAAGGGGAGGTCCGATCTTCACGGCGTAGGATCGATAATGGATGGGGATAACTAGCTGCAAGCAGCCGAAAAACAGAAAATAAGAGATTATGACCCGACGAGGAGGATGCTCACCGAAGCTTGCAATCCTAACATTCGCCGATCCACAACCCGAAATACTACCCCACACAACCACGCTCAAAGTCGTGGAGCACGGGATAGGTGCAATCCGCAAGGGAAACCACGAACTCTAACCCACACAACACGATCTAGTCGTGGAGCACGAATTAGGAGCAATTTCTCAAGGAATCACGAGAATAAGGATAACAAGAGCTCTCCAATCTCAGGAGGGGTCTATGTCTTTGGTATTTGATAGAAATGGCAGAAGTCCCCAACAAAGGGAAGAGCTGGCCTATTTATAATCGGGACAACCCCCTAGATAGGTGTGAAAGAGAATTAGCTTCCGGAACCAGCTTAGGTGTGAAAGTGAACCATCTTTGTTTGACTAAATGGCTTCAAGACTTAATGAGGTAGCTTCTAGAAAACTCTCGTTGGAGGTGGTTGGCAGTTCCCGACCAAACATTGTTCACTGGGGTCCAACAATGTTTCCTTCAGCAGAAAACTCGAGTTCTGAAAACCTTTCACAAGTTGGGATATCCAAACTCGTATAAAACATTGTTTCTTCAGAATCGGAACAATGTTTCTTCAGCAGACAACTCATTCTTCATGAATTCCTAACTTTGTTTCCTCGCCATAAAATATTGTTTTGCACGGACTGAAGTGTGTTTGGCCTTCTTCGACATCGCACCTGAGTTCAACCAACAACAAAGGAGGTGAAGGCACAACCATGTTTTCAAGGTCAAATGATAGACTTAAGTTAGCGTTCACCTGATCATGTATTTGCATTGCGTGACTTCTTGTGATTGGACCGTTGATGGTTGGTGGTGTGGTGCCCATGGTTGGGATGTCCTCATCACCACCACGCCGTCGTGTTGTCAGAGTTCTCCCTCAACTTCTCCTCTCCCTTGCTGGATCAAGAAGGAGGAGACGTCCCGGGGCTGTACGTGTGTTGAACGCGGAGGCGCCGTTGTTCGGCGCTTAGATCGGAATCGACCGCGATCTAAATCGCTGCGTGTACGACTGCATCAACCGCGTTCTTACAACGCTTCCACTTAGCGATCTTCAAGGGTATGAAGATGCACTCCCTCTCTCTCGTTGCTAGCATCTCCTAGATTGATCTTGGTGACACGTAGGAAAATTTGGAATTATTGCTACGTTCCCCAACAATATATATATATCATCGAATGCCTCGCACCACCATTCACACATACACACATGTATATATACAATTTGGTATACAAAGACCGGCGAGGTATAATTACGTACAGTAGCAATTTATAGATTTTTTTTACATTATATTGAGTTATTAAATCACTAGGTGAAAGAACCGCGGATTAGTTTCAAGTGGATGGATATCCTAAGTGACGGTCACTTAGGATATCCATCCACTTGAAACTAATCTGCGGTTCTTTCACCCAATGATATAATAACTCATCATCATCATCATCATATTAATATAAAAACTCTTGCATCATATCATCACCAACAACACTAGCTAATAATCATAATAGTCATTATCACTATTTAATCATCATAGTCATTACCGCTATCTAATCACCACCAACACTAGCTAATAATAATCATCATAGTCATTACCACCAACACTAGCTATTTAATCATCACAGTCATAGTGTAGCACATCATCATCTTCAAACTCATTCTAGCTAGCTAATCACTCCTGATGCTCTCTCTGGTAAAATAGCATAGAACATGTGTAGCACTCCTGATTTATCATATTGGAGCATGCAGATGTACCTGTCTCCTAATTGTGGGATGCGCTTATGATTGCTGCCCCCTAGTACTTCTGTGTGATCCTTCACAATTTTGCTCCAGTCTTTCATTATTAAGACTTGCTCGGTTTTAGAAATCCTGAATGCACTCATGTGCAATATAGGATGTCTTGGCCGTAAGCTAACCATTTCCATGCAAACTTTAGTCTGGATCAAATGAGGCACAACTATGTCATCGGGAGTCCCTGTTGAAGAACATCGTAGTAACATACTTACCAATGAAGTTTAGCTTAGAAAATAATGTATGCAAAAGATGCACTGGGGACAAATAGTAAAAATCTTACCATCTTTCCTAAATAGATGTGATCGTAGTTCAATACGAACAGTATTGGTCGCATGTTTTGAGTACTAACAATCTTTATAATCTGTCTTGACAACTTCAAGATCCTCAAGCCATGAAACATAATGACTTATCTCCTCTCACTTTAGTTCAGCTCCGGGACAGTGATAGGTCATGTCTACCAAGAGCCAGACATGTTTGCTTGAATGGAAATAAGCTGTCAATAGATATTAGTTGTCAACTATTTTTGAATAAACAATATCAAAGACATAAATATGGTTGAGAAACTCACATAATGGTAGAACTGGAGGCGTCTGCACATCGACCCAGATGTTGATATTACCTTCAATATCATCTTCCGGACGAATATCAAAGGTGATAAGAATATCGGGCTCAAATGTATAAGCCTTGCATAGTGCTCACCAATTTTTGCATTCAAAATAGGTGTAGGTGTCTGCATTGTATAATTTTGCGTCGAAAGTATAACCATACTCGGTCATCAAGTGAACTCTCTTTACCTCCATAGTTTTCATAGGACTGAAACCAATTTTATCCAAGACAAAAATTCTTGCATGGCAGGGGATACACTAGTAGAATAGTAAAAAAATAAAATTATAAATTGAAGCAAATGAAGCAGAAGTCATGCTTAATTACGAAAAAAGACTTGTCGGTGTGACTTACTCTATCCACTTTGAAGGTCTCATCCAGCTTGATGTTGAAGCGCGTGCCATCAACTAGGAAATTTCTGTCGCACAGGCCGCGCTCGTCTTTGCAGTATTCACACATACCGAAATCCTTTTCGTCGTCTGACATTTCCTATGTTCATAGTTGAAACATTAATTGAAAATCTTATAATCCGAACATTTCATTTGGTTAAGAAGCATAACTAAATACCCTAGTTCTACTCTATTCAACACCGAGGAGTGGAGAAGGAGGATGTGAACTTTTAGCTCACCAACTCGGGTGTAGAGAAAGTAGAGGTAGCTCGGATGACGATCACTCCAAGAAGACACGACTCTACAAAGCCTGCATATTCCACCGAGTAAAATTTTAATTAGATCATCAAATCTCATATATATATATAGCATTATTTGATGACAAAGTGATAATGACATAAATTCAACTAGTTCTATTAATTCAGCTAATTCAACTAAGCACTTACTAAAAATAAACTAGTTCTATTAACTTTTTACTAAAAATAAACTAGTTCTATAGTAAAATTTTAATTAGATCATCAAATCTCATATACCTAAATTTTCTTACTAAAAGTAAACTAGTTCTATTAATTCAACTAGTTCAACTAAGTACTTACTATAAATAAAAATAATTAATTTTCTTACTAATTCAACTAAGCACTTATTATTATTTTTACTAATTCAACTAAGCACTTACTAATTCAAATCTCATATAGAATTTTAACTAGTTTCAACTTTAATATATCTAATTCTTCTGTAACTAAAAGTATAAAAAAACTAACTCATCTAATTAACATTAATATCTACCTAATTAATCTAACATTTGACATTAATATCTAACATTTCTACCTAATTCATCTAACATTTGACATTAGTATATCTAATTCGATCATCTAATAATTAACAATTTGACATTAATCTAATTCATCTACCTAGCTAAAACTTTGACATTAACAATTTGACATTAATCTAAAAAACAGAAAATAGAAAATAAGTAAAAAATGTGTGTGTGTGTGTGTGTGTTTGTGTGTGTGCGTGTGCGTACGTGTACGTGTGTGTGTACGGGCGGGGGCTCGAGATCGGGGCACGGCCATGGCGCGCGCAGGGGGCTCATAGTACGGGGCGACCGGGGCGGCGATCGACGGGCGTGGCGACAGGGCGGCGGCGTACGGGGCAGCGGCAAGACGCGGCGACGACATGGACGGGTCGGGGCGGCGACGGGGACAGGGGCAGCGACGGGGACGGGGGCGACGACGGGGATGACGCAGGACGGGGGGCGGCGGCGCAGGACGTCGAAGCAGGAGGAGAGGAAGTGGGAGAAGAAACTACAAAATTTCGTAAGTGCTATATATATAGGAGGGGCCTTTAGTACCGGTTGGAACCACCAACCGGTACTAAAGGTTTGGCAAGGCCAAGCGGCAGGAAGCAACCCCCTTTAGTACCGAGTCGTGGCTCCAACCGGTACTAAAGGGGGTCTTTAGCACCGGTTGGAGCCTCGACCCGGTACTAAAAGGGGTGAGCTGCCACCCCGCGGTGCACAAAGTTTAGTCTCAGCTCGCCGAGCGAAGGACAGCCGCACTGATTTATAAACCTAGCCGCGGCTGCTCTTTCGAGCTCCTCTCTAAAGCAGACTTCTTGGCCTAAACTGATGCGCTGCCCTATGGGCCTACTGGGCCTGCATCCTGGCCCAACTACAGGTTGGGTTTCTAGTCGTATGCAGGCCGATGTGGCCGAGTAGGCGGGCTTTTTTATTTTGTTTTTTTCTTTTCTGCTTTATTTATTTTCTTTTATTTATTTGTGAGTTGTTTTTTGCTGTATTTAGAGTTTCTTTGTGAATATTCTTGCTTTAGGTACAAAAAAATACAAACTTTCTGTTACTGCCAGTAGTTTTCAAATTTGAATAGTTTAAATTTGAATTATTTGAAATTCATGTGAATTGCTTTACTTTAAAAATAGTTTTTTCAGTGATTATTTTTTCTTATGTTTAATATTAATGTGTTTTATCATTATATTCAATTTAGTAATATTTAGGTTATATAAAAAATGAAATGCCTTTGTAACAGATGAGTTTTCGTCCGAAACTCTGATACTTCGAAAGAGATTGTCCATTTTGTACACGAAGTGCATCCAGTTTTGTTGTAATCCTCTCTACTTTTTTGCACATGCTATGTGGGTGAAATGATGATACCATGCCAACTTTCAACCTTTCAGAGTTCATTTGTAGTGTTTTTCAATTTGAGGGTCATTTAGCTCAAAAAATCAGTAAATGCATGAAAAATAGTAAAGATGTCAGAAAGGGTTGAAAGTTGAGGACGTGGCTTTGAATGGTGCATACTGAATGCACAAAAAGTCTAGAGTTGTAATAAGTTAAAAAATGAATTGCCTTTGTAATAGATGAGTTTTCGTCCGAAACCCTAATACTTCGAAAGAGATTGTCCATTTTGTACATGAAGTGCATCCAGTTTTTGCCGTAACCGTCTCTAGTTTTTTGCACATGCTATGTGGGTGAAATGATGATACCATGCCAACTTTCAACCTTTTCAGAGTTCGTTTGTAGTGCTTTTCAATTTCAGGGTCATTTAGCTCAAAAAAATCAGTAAATGCATGGAAAATAGCAAATGATGACAGAAAAGGATTGAAAGTTGATGACGTGACTTTGAATGGTGCACACTGAACGCACAAAAAGTCTAGAGTTTTAATAAGTTATAAAAAGGAATTGCCTTTGTAACGGATGAGTTTTCGTCCGAAACCCCAATACTTCAAAAGAAATTGTTCATTTTGTACACGACGTGCATCCAGTTTTTGTCGTAACCCTCTCTATATTTTTTTCACATGCTATGTGGGTGAAATGATGATACCATGTCAACTGTCAAGCTTTTCAGAATTCACTTGTAGTGCTTTTCAATTTTAGGGTCATTTAGCTCAAAAAAATAGTAAATGCATGAAAAATAGCAAATGATGTCACAAATGGTTGAAAATTGATGACGTAGCTTTGAATGGTGCATAATAAACGCACAAAAAGTCTGGAGCTGTAATAAGTTAAGAAAAATGAATTGCCTTTGTAACACATGAGTTTTCGTTTGAAACCGTGATATTTCAAAAGAGATTGTCCTTTTGTACGCGAAGTGCATCCAGTTTTTGCCATAACTCTCTCTACTTTTTTGCACATGCTATGTGGGTGAAATGATGATATCATGCCAACTGTCAACCTTTTCAGAATTCATTTGTAGTGCTTTTCAATTTCAGCGTCATTTAGCTAAAAAAATCAGTAAATGCATGAAAAATAGCAAATGGTGTCAGAAAGGGTTGAAAGTTGATGACGTGGCTTTGAATTGTGCATACTGTACGCACAAAAAGTCTGGAGTTGTAATAAGTTCAAAAATGAATTGCCTTTATAACGGATGAGTTTTCGTGTGAAACCCTGATACTTCGAAAGAGATTGTCCATTTTGTACACGAAGTGCATCCAGCTTTTGTCGTAACCCTCTATACTTTTTTGCACATGCTATGTGGGTGAAATGATGATACCATGCCAACTTTCAACCTTTTCAGAGTTTATTTGTAGTGCTTTTTAATTTCAGGGACGTCATTTAGCTAAAAAATCAGTAAATGTATGAAAAATAGCAAATGATGTCAGAAAGGGTTGAAAATTGATGACGTGGCTTTGAATGGTGCATACTGAACGCACAAAAAGTCTAGAGTTGTAATAAGTTAAGAAAAATGAATTGCCTTTGTAACAGATGAATTTTCGTCTGAAGCCCTGATACTTCGAAAGAGATTGTCCTTTTGTACACGAAGTGCATCTAGTTTTTGCCATAACCATCTCTACTTTTTTGCACATGCTATGTGGGTGAAATGATGATACCATGCCAACTGGAAAGCTTTTCAGAGTTCATTTGTAGTGCTTTTCAATTTCAGGGTTATTTAGCTCAAAAAATCAGAAATGCAGGAAAAATAGGAAATGATGTCAGAAAGGGTTGAAAGTTGATGACGTGGCTTTGAATTGTGCGTACTGAACGCACAAAAAGTCTGGAGTTGTAATAAGTTAAAAAATGAATTGCCTTTGTAACAGATGAGTTTTCCTCTGAAACCCTGATACTTCCAAAGAGATCGTAACCCTCTCTACTTTTTTACACATGCTATGTGGGTGAAATGATGATATCATGCCAACTTTCAACCTTTTCAGAGTTTATTTGCAGTGCTTTTCAATTTCAGGGTCATTTAGCTCAAAATAAATCATTAAATGCATGAAAAATAGCAAATTAAGGCAGAAAAGAGTTGAACATTGATGATGTGCCTTTGAATGGTGCATAATGAACACACAAAAAGTCCGGAGTTAAAATAAGTTATTAAAAGTGAAGGAGAGGCGCAATGCTCACTGCATATTGCTTAGCTTCAGGCCTTGAGAAACTACACATAGTTCCATGTAGTCTACACCATTTCCTCAAGGCCTGAAGCTAAGCAACATGCATGTGAGCATTGCGCCTCTCCTTCATCGTTCCTCGTCTCTTCACTCGGGGCTTATTATAAACCGCCGCGAGTCCCTCTCGCTTGGCGAGGTGGGACTAAATTTTAGCCACCGCCTCGACATGGCCTTTAGTCCCGATTGATGGCTCAATTAAAATATTTTGTTATTATCCACTTAAACAAAACTATAATATTCTTCAATAGCAAAAAGAATCAACTTAAAATCTCTAGTACTACTAAAGGTGCTGGTGGGGCCTCAGCCCGACACAAGCCTGCCACTACGTCTTTAGTACCGGTTCGTGTCACAAATCGGTACTAAAGGTTTGCCACGAACCGGTACTAATGAGCGCCGCCCGCCTAGCCATTGGAACCAGTGCCGGTTCAGTTACAAACCGAGACTAATGTGCTTCACATTAGGCCATTTCTCTACTAGTGGTTGTATCTCCCGTAGTTGCTCTGTACAGCATGTTCGCACACTCTGATGCAAGATAACTGTGTAAGTTGTTTCATTTCAAGTGAATGGAACATGCGAGGAGCCTTTTGATCTAAACAATAACCAAAATAATTTTTTTTGGCGGGAAATAACCAAAATAAATTTGACATGGCCGTGAGCAATTAGGTAGATGTCGTAAGCAATGACCACCACTCCATTAGTCCATCCATCCTTCATTGTTTTTAGGATCACATGGAACAATCTTGTGATGTCGTTAACCATGCAATGCGTGACAGGGAGCTTAAAGTCCACCGTACAATGCACGCAGCACGGCAGACGCAAGATCCTACGACGCTACTAGTAGTAGTACTAATATTTTTCCGAGAGGAAACTTGATGTCAACACATGACTGTGTGACGTAAAGATGGATCGATCGATCTTTCTAGTTTGCAGTGGACTTTTTGGCGCCGGTGCGGACGAGAGGAGGGAGCAACAGAGGCTGCAACACCACATGCCGCGATTCTGTTATTACTCGGAAACAGTTAAACAAGGGTGCATGTGGGCAGATTAACAACAAACCGCCAGCCGGTTTCACCAAGTGGCCTCATCTGCATTCAAGGACCCCACGGAATGGTTGACGTTTCCACGTAATTTTGTCGTGACAAGCGTGAGGAATCCCTGCTGGCTAGCCATCATCACATAGTACTCCGGCCGACATGATGAAGCTGATCATGAGCATGCATGGTGCCGTACCATGTCATGAGTACTGGCTAAAAGGTTGCTACGTTCCAGAAAAGATCAGATCAATCGCAAAATTAGCTTGTCGGGGAAAAAAACCTACTGTAACCCTTAGAAGAAAGAGGCCAGATTCTTTTGCTTGTCTCGCTATTTTTAATTTGCTTGCCAGCTCTTATTTCTCAATTGTTTTTTGGAGCATTAAAAGCGGCGTACAGAAAATATTCGAGTAAAAGGATAATGCCCCGTTACTTTTGCACAATAGGTAAATGGGAGTCGGCTGATTTTTTGGCTTGGGTCGGTCGATTTTGAGAAGGAAGAAGGAAGCGCCGACGGAGACGAAGAAGGAAACGGCAAGGCCACTGACGCCGGGGAAGAAAAACCCGTTATCTATCATAGGGTGGTGGATGCAGGTTCACTTGAGAAGCAACCCCACTATCTATCTTAGGATGGCGGGTGGGGTGCTGCTTCCGATTTTTTTTGGAGGTCGCCTGGCTTAGAGGATGGCCGGAGGCGGCGGGAAGACCGGCGGTGCGGGGAGGCGGTCATGGGAGCGCTGCCGGCCGCAGGGGCGGAAACAAGCAGCTAGACTTGGGCTAGATCGGTCGGGGGTGAGAGAGGAAGAAGAGAAACATCGGCTCGAGGCTGAAAATAACAGTGTCCGTTGGATTTTGATCCAACAGTTGAGAAAGGAGGAGGAAGATCGACTGACATATTTTTTTCCCAGGCGACCGACATATAGCCAGTCCCTTACTTTTGAACTGATTGTTTAAGTACTACTACTACTCAAAAGATAAACCATAGAAGAGACAGAACGCCGCTAATTTGCATCCGAACGAATCTCAGCAAAAGAAAAGAGCCTCTCTTCTCAGTGTCAGACATATCTTTAACCGAAAACGATGAAATCTGAACGCATTCAAATCCAAAGGTTTGACCCCGTAATCTAGCAGGGATCGCGAGTATAAAATTGAGGTCATACCGATTAAGAAAAGCACTAGCCGTACATGTACAAACAGTTGCCCTAATAATCCAATGTCGAGGCCGTAGAGTGACAGTTTTTTCAATGCCCTACTGGCTACCACTAGTGTGTGCATGGCAGTTGACTTGCCCCAAAGCAAAAGAGTTTCTTCCCGTAGATTCCAATCAACCGAGCAAGACAAAGTTAAGCTCGAGGCCCGCGCGGGGGGAGAACTAACCCTCCCGTAAATCAAGCCAAAATGACCTACCTAGGGTGCTAAATTCCCCTAGCCCTCACCCCTAACCCTAACCCTAACCGCTAGTACCTGCCAGTGGGGACCACACAGTAACAACGAGCGCAAGTGGAGTGGGAGTAGCTTCCATTTCTTGGCGGGTATCAGTTGGGCCGAGCTGAGCAGCGCGTCAAGCGGCTCAATCCAAGGGGCCGCATCGTGGTTTGGAGTGGTTAGGCCTAGGGCTAGGGGCTTGCTTACCGATCCAATGACCCTCGGTAACCACTCCATCGCCAGTAATCCCCATGTGATTCAGGGCAGCGAGCCTCGTGAGCTCACGTGACGCCTCCGCCTCCGGATGGTCGAGCTGGTTTACTTCTGATCGAAATGTTAATGCTGGTCACTCGTACGTACTACTACTGTACGTCTCCCTCCCTCCCAGCTGATGATTGTTTTATGTTGATCGAAATGTTAATGTTGATCCCAAATGATTAAGACGGACTACTGGCACGGATCAGTGGAACCTACTGGGGCACAGTGGGCCGGCTCTGCTGCTTGCCAGAGAAGAAAGAAAATGAAAAGAGTCGGCGGCCCTCCGCAGATCGGCCAGGGGAATCCTTGGAGAACGTAATGGAGGAGCAGCAGAGACGACCCATTCATTTCTTGGGCGGGAGAAAAATGAAATCAGGAATCGTGCATGGCATGGCATGCATTTATGGCGCTGGGTGCAACGGGGCCGTCGACCGCCTCGGCGGGCACGTGAGTCCCCGCCGGGCTTCGCGCGCGCCTCAATCGCCGCATCGCTATTTAACCACCGCCGACGCCATGGCTTTTCCACCTCCTCACTTCACTCCCCTCCCACGTCGCCTGCCGATCGAGTGCACCCACCCACCACAGTGCCCTGTGCCCGAGGCCATTCCGTACGCACTGTGAGAGATGGCGCGCAGGAGCGGAGCCTTCTCGCGCTTGGCCGTCGTCGTCGTCGCGGCCTACTGCCTCGCCGCCGCGACGCCCGGGGCTGCCGACTGGATCAAGGGCTCCGCCACCTTCTACGGCGGGAGCAACGCCGCCGGCACCATGGGTAAGCGACGACCGATTGCTCCTCGCATTGCCTGTCTTGTACCGCCGTTGACACATGCTGATCGAGGATATGGCGTTGTAACTAATGGCAGGGGGCGCTTGCGGGTACGGCAACCTGTACTCGACGGGGTACGGGACGAACACGGCGGCGCTGAGCACGTCGCTCTTCAACGACGGGGCGGCGTGCGGGGAGTGCTACCAGGTGCAGTGCGACCAGGGCAGCTCCCCGAACTGCAAGCCGGGGGTGACGGTCACCATCACCGCCACCAACCTCTGCCCGACGGACTACTCCAAGCCCAACGACAACGGCGGCTGGTGCAACCCGCCGCGGAAGCACCTGGACATGGCGCAGCCCGCGTGGGAGCGCATCGGCGTCTACCGCGCCGGCATCGTGCCCATCCTCTTCCAGCGGGTGTCCTGCTCCAGGAGCGGCGGCGTGCGGTTCACCATCAACGGCAACAGCTACTTCGAGCTGGTGCTCATCACCAACGTCGGCGGGCCGGGGTCGATCAGGGCGGTGCAGATCAAGGGGTCCCGGACCGGGTGGACGACCATGTCCCGGAACTGGGGCGCCAACTGGCAGTCCAACAGCTACCTCAACGGGCAGTCCATCTCCTTCGCCGTCACCGCCACCAACGGCCAGAAGGTGGTCTTCCAGGACGTGGCGCCCAGCAACTGGGGGTTCGGCCAGACCTTCACCAACTCCGGCCAGTTCTACTAGCGATCCCCGCGCGCCGCCGGAGCGCTCCCGCGCCTTCGTTTCCGTTTACGCTTTTTCGATTTCGCATTTGGGAACTCAAGTAAGATTAGCCTCATTCTCATGGATGGGAAGTGGTAGGTAGTAGGTAGCTAGGTGCCGCGCGTGGGGTGGTTTGCATGGCTGAGGTGCCTCATCGATCAATTACCCGCCGTGCCTGCCGCCGTGCGATGACCGGCTGAAATGGCGCCCCGATCCTCGCTGCAAGGCGCGGACTGTTTACTGTTGACCACCGATCCATTGATGATTTTAATTAATACTATAATAGAATGTGATGGCCATGGTTTCTGACTTTGACCAGTAAAATGAATGCATGTGCGTTATATGCTCTTTCACCATGGTAAAATGCGGGCGGACATCGAAGTGTGTGGTCTGAAGTAAACGATTGATTGAAGTCCTTATTAAGGCCCTGTTTGATTCCAAATAAGTCACCAATTTATAAGTCGAAAAGTGTAAAATGTGACTTATTTTGCCAAACGAACCCAACTTATAAGTCACCCCAACTTATAAGTCATAAGTTGCTCCACCGCAACTTAAAACTTATAAGTCACCCCCTTTTGCATGGGTCCCACCACCTTTACATAAAAAAAACAAGATGGGAAGATGTGCTCAGGTGACTTATAAATCAGGTGGCAACCAAACAGGTGTGACTTATAAGTCACTGGTTTTAAGTCACCTGACTTATAAGTCAGGTTACTTATTGGAACCAAACAGGCCCTAAGTTATTACATGTACGTAAGTGTCATTGAGCTGAGAAGTGTACTACTACTCTTTCTATCTAGGTATATAAATCATCTTACGAAAATCAAATAATCCCAAAACACTTAGAATCATATTATTGAAACTCACAGGTACATCCTTCATTTCTCATATGCTTCACCTCTTCTCTTGGGTAAACTCATATGCTTCACCTCTTCTCTTGGGTAAACAGGGACAAATGACAACGAACGTTGGACCTATCCTTTCTGCATTCTCATAGACAAGTGTCGCAAATCACTTCTGGCGTTGGATGTTGAATGAAACCATTCTGGTGGTCTGCTATCTGCTGGGCTCTCTCTCTCTCTCTCTCTCTCTCTCTCTCTCTCTCTCTCTCTCTCTCTCTCTCTCTCTCAGGCCGGAGTCAATTACGTGTAGTCAGCACTTACAAAAACACCCTTAAACAGTGGCGGAGCTAGATGCAGACTACGCCTGGGGCTGTGCTATGTTAAGTGATAAACTTCTATGATTTTCTATGCTTTGCATGAAGAAATTACAAAGAAAGTTGTTTCTAGGCCTGGGGCTATA
Source organism: Triticum urartu (assembly GCF_003073215.2). Lineage (NCBI taxonomy): Eukaryota > Viridiplantae > Streptophyta > Magnoliopsida > Poales > Poaceae > Triticum > Triticum urartu. The sequence continues at coordinate 558,589,791 of NC_053025.1, read as the reverse complement.
GCCCTAGCTGCCCCAGGCCTGTCTCCGCCACTGCCCTTAAAAGAACATGATGAAATAAGCACCTTTTCTCTTATGCACTTACCTCTATTTTATTATTTTTCTATTCATTTTGTACATAAACATCTTTTAAATACATGATGAAATATTGTAAATACACAATGCACATTTCTAAACTACATGCTGAATACATTTTTAACACATGATTAACATTTTTTAAACATAAGATAACATTTTTTAATAAAGAATGAGCATTTTTATATGCACGATTAACATTTATTAATACTCTTTTAGGAAAAATCACAATGACCACTTTTTAGATACATGCCGACTTTCTTTACGTAGTGAACATGTTTTCACACGTGATGAACACTTTCTCAATCCATGATGAATATCTTTTAACCATGATGAATATTTTGTAAACTATAATTTTTTATTGCACTAGCAACTTTTTATATGCGGTGATTTTTAAATAAATTAGCAAAATAAAAGTATGTAACAATATATAAACACCCCCTTGATTTGTGCCATTCAAATTTGGGAGTGGCTTTGTCTCCCTTACAGCTAGAATGGGCCGGCCTAAGTAGTTTATTGTAGGTTGGTTTATTATCCTTCTCTATTCATAGTTTCATTCATTCTTTCTTTCTTTTGTTCATAGTTTTGTGATGTTTTAGATCCATATTAATGTTAGGATTTTAAAACCATGCATTTAGAAATGTAACACAGTGTAAAAATGTGTTAGATTGATTTATAAAAAATATCGATAGCATTAAAAAAATGGCATCACATTTATATAAAAAGTTCACGTGTTTAAGATGTATGTCGCATTTGCATAAAACATTATTGTAATTCAAAACGAATGTGTAACACAATTAAAAAATGTATGCAAAAATGAAGAAAATGTACACACATTTGAAAAATATGTTAGTGCCATTTTTTAAAGGTTTATACATTGTAAAAAATGTTATCCTAGTTTTAAGAAAATGATCCATATGATTGATAAAATGATTCAACATGAATTGGAAAATTGTTTAACACATATTCAAAAAATAAAGAAGATTTAGAAAAAATGTTAATCATGTATTTAATACATGTTAAACATGCATGTAAATAATGTTTCAGATGTATATGAAAAGTGTACAATGTGTATTTATGAATTAGACATTAAAACATTTATTTTTTAAAAGTTAATCATGCAGTTGAAAAATGCTCAACATATATACAAAAATCATCATGATGTATACTATAAATGTAAAATGTGTATGAAAAAAGTGGACACGTGTTAAAATAAGAATAAAAAATAAAAAATAATAAAAGTAAAAGGTAAAATACAGAATCCGAAGCAAACCTATGAAAATCGAAGAAAGAAACAATGAAAACCGAAGACAACAACAGAAAAAAAGGAAAAGGAAACACCAAAAAAACATGAAGGAGATCAAAACAATAATAATATGATAAAGTAAAGCATAGAGATAAAAAAAACTCGCGTTGCAGCTGTTGTACTAGGCTGACCAAGTAGCACCCGCACCAAAGGCGATACCATGTTAAGCGTAGCAATGGGTGAGAAATAGCCCTGGCATTCAACTTTCATCTTTCCTCGCCATGTCATCCTAGGCCATCATCTTTTACGTATTGTACATCTATGTCCAGCTCTTAGGCCTGATCAACCCAACGTTCACGATAGATGGGATGTTCAGCTATTATGCCCGATAATCCCAACATCGGAGGGAAGGAGAGCATGGGTGGGCTTTTTATTTTTTTATACAACCACGTGCCAACACTGTCTGTGTCGTCGCAATGCATGTGACAACACAACAGCGGATGCACCTGAATTCTCCCTGTGGATTGTGGCCGCCGTGCTCCTCATGTGAGCTGCCGGTGCACACATATGGGTCGTCCACCTAGGGTAGACGTAAACGAGGACTCCACGCAGACTTGCAATGCCGATGTATAACACTCCCTAAAATTGTGGCCTTCAATTTTCAATTTTGCTCGATATCTCGTCCTAGGCATTTCTAGCACTGTTTGTCTCATAAAATGTATTTTTACAATTTTTTTAAACAATTATGCAATACAAAAATATATTAACGTGATTTAAAACAATGTACGTGACATTATAAAATGTTCACATATTCCAAATAAATGTTCATGACATTAAAAGAAATGTTTAAAAAATGTCAGAAAAAAATTCGCGTAGTTTAACAAATGTTTCATACTATTAAAGCTAATTTTTAACATATATTTGGATTTGTTTGAAGATGTAGTCAAAGAATATATTAAAAACATGTAATTAAAAAATATACATCATATATTTGAAAAATATTTTAACATGTACCAAAATAATGTTGCACGTGCATAAGAAAAATGTGCAATGCGTACTGAAAAAATAGATATGTGTTGAATAAAAAGAAGAAAGGAACCCGGTGAAAAAAAATGATAGAAACAAAAAGCCGGGCCCAGAAGTCGGTAACTTTCAAAGCTCCTGCCCTCTGACATCACAGATCGTAGCATAGTTTCCCTGAGAAGAAATACTCCACACTTTCCACAGCGCATGAGTTTTTTTTTCCTTTTTTTTTTCGGGAATCCACAGCGCATGAGCTATCCATCGATAGATCGCCGGTGGACTTTTGAATTTTTTCTTTTGATAAACAACCACGCACCGGCACCGTCTCTGTCGCCACAATCCTTGTGACAGCACGGCAGCGCATGCACCTGGATTCTCCCTGTGGCCGGCTGTGGCCGCCGCCCTCATGTGAGCTGCCGGTCTACTTACCAACAGTCCCAGGATTCCTCTTCTCCTTCTTATCACCAACCCCGGCCCTCCTTGTGTGGCATGTCATGTCAAACTTTGGAAAATAAACTAACAACTCAGGAGATGCATGGCAAGTTCGTCGTCCCGGTAAGAAACGGCAAACAGTTCCAGCTATTCATCCCATTGTCGAATCGAGCTGAGCAAGATTCATGGCCGGTGCTTACTACGAGGAAAGAAACACGGAGCGGGTCGATCCGGCGATCCGATCTGCGAGAAGAGCACGCAATTCTAGCTGAGCGATCCAGTTTCCAGTGCACGTGTCACACGCTCCGCCGATTCGCTGCACCGACCTGCGCGCACGGTTAAAATTGTGAAATCGATTCCACTCGATCGATCGCTCACTCCCGCTACGTAGTTAAGTACCGCGCGTACAGTGTACTGTATGTTGCACAAGAGCTGGGACTACCTTTCACGTTTCACCCTCACAGTCTCACTGCCGATCTTGAAAAATGGAGACGCGGAGTAAACCATGGAGCTTTATGCTGCTCGCCGTCGTCGTCGCCGAGGCGTCGGGCTTCGTGCCGGCGGAGGCGGCGGGCTGGTCGAAAGGCTCGGCCACGTTCTACGGCGGCAGCGACGCCTCCGGCACCATGGGTAAGTTCGCCGGCCGGGTGCGCGCTGCTAGCCTCTGTTTACTTCAGAGCTACCAGCAGGTAGAGTGGAGTGGTTAAGCAGTACACGAAGTTTTCAACGCGTGCGTGCATGGATGCAGGTGGCGCGTGCGGGTACGGCAACCTGTACTGGACTGGGTACGGGACGGGGACGGCGGCGCTGAGCGAGGCGCTGTTCGGCGACGGCGCGTCGTGCGGGCAGTGCTACCGGGTGACGTGCGACCACGAGGCCGAGTCGCAGTGGTGCGTGCCGGGGAAGTCGGTGACCGTCACGGCCACCAACCTGTGCCCGCCCAACTACGCCCTCGCCGGCGGCGGCGACGGCGGCTGGTGCAACCCGCCGCGCGCGCACTTCGACATGGCGCAGCCCGCCTGGCTCCACATCGGCATCTACAAGGGCGGCGTGGTGCCGGTGCTCTACCAAAGGTACTGCTTCACCATTGGATGGGCGGTTTGACTTGGATGGATGGATTAATCAGTGTGTGATGTTTTACTTTTGTAGGGTAGCGTGCGTGAAGCGGGGAGGGGTGCGGTTCACCATGGGAGGGTTCGAGCACTTCCAGCTGGTGCTCATCTCGAACGTGGCCGGGACGGGGGACATCAAGGCGGTGTGGGTGAAGGGGGCGGGCACGGAGAGGATGCCGATGAGCCGGAACTGGGGCGCCAACTGGCAGTCGCTGGCGGCGCTCGCCGGCCAGGCGCTCACCTTCGGTGTCACCGACACGGGCGGCCAGACCGTCGTCTTCCCGAACGTCGTGCCGGCGTGGTGGAGCTTCGGCCTGGCCTTCACCTCAAGCCTTCAGTTCTCCTACTGACTCCTCTGTGTCGTACATTCAGCGGTCGGACAGGGCAGGAGAACGAGTTCCCTGGTTTGCTTGGAGGCTCGGTTTTCATCCTGTATTTGGGTCCGTCCAATAATGGTGCAGACTAGTCTGGGTCTCAGGGTGGAAATGATGCTAGAGTAGCGTAGTCGTGTGGTCGAATAGTAGTGTGAACAAAACCTGGAGAAGCGGAGGTTGAGAGAAGTTGGAGTGGTTTCTGAGAAGCATGATTTTTTTTCCTTTTTTGAGAATCACAGTATTTGGAGAGATCTGGTTAGAGATGGCTGCTCTGGCGATTCCCCTCACCACGGCCATATCCACCTACCACCGTCACCACCGCTGCCGCTGGGCACCCCCGCACCTGCCATCGCCGCCGCCGCCACCGCCACGCACGCGCCTACCGCTACTCCACTCCACCGCAGCACGCGCGCCTTCAGTCGCCCCCATTCCCCGCAAAGCCGCGAATGAAGAGACGCCTCAGATTCTCAGATCTGAGCGTCCCCGCGTGCGACGGGCGGATCTCAATAGAGGAGAAGGAGATGGAGGAGCGCCACCGTGTGCGAATAGAGAGGACGATGCGAAGGCCAGGGCGCGGAGACACCCTGAAGAAGCTGGTGACACGGATCTGCGTCGAGGCGACAGAGGAAGAGATGGCCGGGATGATCCCCATGGATTCCTCCTCCCCGGAAGAGGTGATTTCCTGGGCGAGGGCAGAGATGCACTCACACATCCCGGAGCAGAGGGCGAAGTGGCGAGCGTTCTGGTCCCTGCAGAGCTGACCTCGCCGGCGAGAAGTCATGGCTCCACCCCATCATTGCAGCGGCGGATTTATGCCTCATCAAAACTGGAGAATCAGAGGTTTGAATTTGCCACCCCGCTTCGATGGGCTGGAGAACAAAGCTCAACCCGGCGCTGCCTCAACTTCGTTGCAAAAATCGACGCTCCTGATCGTGCAATCATGGTCCGAAAGCGCAATTCCCTGAAGTCCGCAACTGGAGAAGGAATTTCTGCTCCTAATCCTACTACAGAGAATGACAATCAAGGCCCACAAAGCACTACCAGTGGGGGGGGGGGGGGGGGAAAAGCTTGCTGACATGAAAAGGGGGAGAGGCGTGGAAGACGACCTGGCCCCACGCGAGCACTACGGGCAGTTGTGGGAACAGGATATTAACCCGGATCCCCATCCTCTCCTAGTCTGGATCCGAAGAGACCAAACCCTACCCCGCTCGTTCTCCGCCGCCGACTGCCACCCAGCGTCGGAGAACGATTCCGCCACCCTCCCATACATCACCATCAGGGGAGTTGATCCAAAGTTGTGTGAAGAAATCAGAGCCATGGCAGAAGCGCAAGGGAGAGGGCACGGGCGAGGAAGAGGAGGGAACCCTAGAAGCAACAAACAGGGGGGCCAAACATTAGGAGATGGAGCTCCACCCCCAGGTAATTGGCTTCAGTTTGACCCACAATACAGTCCTCCCCCCCCCCAATTCCAATTTGGCTTTGGATTCCCTGGAGGACCCCAGATCCCACCCCCTTGGTATCAGGGAGGATTCTTCCCTCCACCACAGATGAACCAATGGAGAGGCCCCCCTGGCGTCTAGGGTGGTGGGCAGAACCAAGATTCAGGGCCCTCTGACAGACAGTTTAGCAATCAGCAACAGAAAGGGCAACAAGGGCAGAATCCTGGAAAGCAAGGCAATTCAAGCTTTGATCAGAAGCAGCAAAAATCTGTCCAGGAGCAAGGGCTCAGTTCCTCTGTGAGTGGCAACCAGCAGAAGAAAGGGAGGAACATGGCCAAAGTAAAGCAACCCCTCAACAAATTTGATGATCTGAATGCTAGAGAGTATGCAGATGTCATATGCTATAGTTGTGGAGAACCTGGACACCACAAGACCAACTTCCCAAAACCACCTGCTTGTTTCATATGCAAAGTGGTGACACACAAGGTGGAAGACTGCCCAGTAAGAAAGAAGCCAAGAAATCCAGCAAAATTTGTTGGCAGTGGGGCTCCTGGACTTGGCTATCACCAAATTGATGTCTCTGATGTGAATGAACAACACATTGAAGTTAAGAGGAATATAGGAATTGTCTATGTGGAGTCAGGACAGGTCACAAAGAAGGAACTGGGCCATAACTTCTCATTGATTTACAAGACCAATTGGCCATGGCAGATAAGGGTACTTGATGATTGGACTTTTCTGGTCAAATTCCCACCTCACATCCCAGTTGAGAGTGTAGCCAGATATCCTATTTTTGGCCTGCCTGGGATAGAAGGAGCCACATTGAATGTAGAAGTGTGGAAAGGGATGTTAGAACACCATAGTGAACTGCAGAAGGTATGTCTTCAGCTGGATGGGGTTGCACCAGCCTGGGCTGAATGGGCAGTACTGGAGCAATTTGCATCTGTGTTTGGGATCCTGATTGATGTTGATTGGCAAGGAAATTTCAAGTCATTCTTTGAGGTGGTCAGGATCAAGATCAAATATAAAGATCACACCAAAATACCCCCTGAAAGGCTGTTTGGCATAGGTGACAAGCTGTTCAGGATTGGGATTACTGTAGAACCACCAGAAGATGACCCAGAACTGGATGATCTGTTAGAAGATGAATTAGCTGATAATGCTAATGGCAACAAGTTAGAGAAGGACAACAAGGAGGAAGAGAATACCACTAGGGAAAAAGGGAACACCGGAGGAGGATCCACTCCCTCTCTCCAAAGTAACAAATCTGCCAACAGTACCTCAAGCCAGAACTCAAAACAGAAAGTAGTGGACTATCTGAAGCAACTGCAAGACCCAATTAGCATGGAGCAGAGCTACAACATCCTGCAAGGAATGGAGCTTGAAGAGGATGAAGATGAGATAGAAGATCTACTAACTGAAGATTGGAATGCAATGAGTAGAGATGGAGAAGAGGTGATTTTTAGCCCTCAGCTCGAACCAGAAAATGGCTCCAACCCTCAGCCCCCTACTGATGAGACAGTAACTCAGCACGGGCACAAAGATGGGAAACACAAATGGGGCCCAGTACAAGCACTCAGGAAAAGCAACAGGGTTGAGGTGGGAGGCAGATCCATGATGGAGATTGCAATCAACACTAAGAAGGTGCATAACTTGGAAGTCACTAAGAAAGACAACAAAGGTACCATTGTTAAAAACTCCTTTGAGCTTTTTAGTAACCCTAATTTCCTAGAAGTAGCTAAGAAGATAGGAATAGAGATAGATACTAGTTGTAATTTCACTGTAGATGCTAGTTCTTCCAGCTCTCTGCCTTTGTCTGAAGGACAAAATGCAGGGGATTTTGAGCAAATTAATGCTGGATTGAATAGTAGTGTTGTTGTTAAGCAAAAAAGTAAGATGGATGTATTTTGCAATGTGAACCAATTAGTAGAGAAGCCTGGAGGGCCCCCAGATATTAGTAGTCTAATGGATTACCCTAGACTCACAAAAAAACCCTGGGCAAAGGAGCCTGAAGGGCTCCCTTCCCAAAAAGAACTCATAGATTATTGTGGTACTCCTGGTACCCCTTCAGAGTTCAGTGTGATCCCATCTAAGCACTTGGACCAAAGTGCCTTGTGGAACCTAGTCTCCAAAAAAGGACGGGTCAAGCACCCTAAGAAACACATGATCCAATGAATGCCTTGTTTTGAAATATTAGGGGGATAACAACCCCAGGAAAAAAACCTTGCATTATTGAAACTCTAGCTAAACATAAACCTAGTATAGTAGCTTTTCAGGAAACAAAGAAAGATAAACTCTCTGCTTCCTTTTTAAAATCTATTGGTGGGGATAAACCTTATAGCTGGCATCACCTACCTGCTGAAGGCACTTCAGGTGGTGTTCTGGTAGGAGTAGACTTGGATTTTTTTTATGTTATTAGCTGGAACTCCCTCAAATACTCTATCTCATGTAATCTAGTACATAAGACAAGTGAAAAAACTTTCAGGTTCATAGCAGTCTATGGATCACCATATGAAGAGGGCAAGGATGAGTTCATCTCTGAACTCCATAGTATGTTCATTGATGACCACCCACCCACTATTATAGGGGGGGGGATTTCAATTTAGTTAGATATCAGAAAGATAAGAACAATGGGAGGATTAACCATAATTGGAGTGACAAATTCAATGCTTGGATAGAAATTTGGAGTCTGTTAGAAATTAAGATGTCTGGAAGACAATTCACATGGGCAAATAATCAAGATAACTTGGTTATGAGTACCATAAATAGGGTCTTTTGTACCACTGAACTAGATGCAATGTTTCCTTTAAGTAGTTCTCAAGCTCTCCCTAGAACTGGTAGTGATCACACTCCTATTCTGTGGGATTCAGGGGTGGATGGTACCCCAAAAAGCTCAAGCTATAAGTTTGAGAAATGGTGGCTACTAAGAGCTGAATTTAAGGAGCTTGTGGAGAAAAATTGGTCTGCTCCTGTCAAATGTACCACCCCCATAGACATTTGGCAGGAAAAAGTGAGAAGATTTAGGAAGTTTAGTAGAGGATGGAGTAGAAATGTAGATGCTGAGATTAGAAAAGCTAAGCAGGAGTTAGAAGAAGAGTATGATAAACTTGATATTAAATCAGAAACTGTGCAGCTTTCTGAGGTAGAAAATTTAAAGATGAAAGAACTCCTCTCCAGACTCCATAAACTTTGGATTGTAGAAGAAGTTAAAGCTAGACAAAGATCCAGAGATAGGGATATCCTTGAAGGGGATAGAAACACTAGGTATTTTCAAGCTGTAGCAAACCAAAGGAGAAGGAAAACGCTTATTAACAGGTTGGAAGGACCTACTGGCACTACCACAGATGTCAAGGACATGTTGGGTATAGCCACAGACTATTATAAAGACCTCTTTAAGAAAGAAGATAGAAAAGGTTTTAGAATCAATAATAATTTCGTTGCTGCTGAAGAAAAGGTCAATGATTTAGAAAACCAATCCCTACAAAAACCTTTCTCTGAAGGAGAAATTAAGGAGGCCATCTTTGGTTCATACTCTGATGGAGCCCCTGGTCCAGATGGTCTATCTTTTATATTCCTCCAAAAAATTTGGGAAGTGATTAAAAAAGATGTGATAGCCATGTTTGATGATTTCCATAAAGGGGAATTGGATATCTATAGATTAAACTTTGCTGTGTTGACCCTTATCCCAAAGGAGAAAGAGGCTACCAGCATGAAAAAATTTAGGCCCATTAGTTTGATCAATTGTATCTTTAAGGTGTTTACCAAGGTACTTACAAATAGATTAGCTATGCTGATGAATAGGCTTACATCTAGTAACCAATCAGCTTTCATAAAAGGGAGGTTTATCCTAGAGAGTGTAGTCACAGCACATGAGGTGCTGCACTCCACTGCTAAATCTGGCAACCCAGGTCTAGTATTAAAACTAGACTATGAGAAAGCTTTTGACAAAGTTAACCTAGACTTTCTTATTGAAATCCTAGAAAAAAGAAACTTCAATCCCCTTTGGGTGACTTGGATCAAACAGGTCACACACATGGGATCAATTGGAGTGAAAATTAATGGAATAGAAGGCAACTACTTCCTCACAGGAAAAGGCCTGAGACAGGGAGATCCTCTGTCCCCCCTTCTCTTTAACCTGATAGTAGATGTTCTAAGCAAGATGCTCTTCAAAGCAACTTCTGACAAGCTGATTAGTGGTTTGTGTTCTGAGATAATTCCCAATGGGGTCATCTGCCTACAGTATGCAGATGACACCATCCTATTCATGGAGAAAAATGAGCAGAAAACAAAGAACATGAAGATGGTCCTCACTTGCTTTGAGCAAGTCTCAGGCATGAGGATCAATTACACAAAGAGTGAGATCATCCCAATAGAGCTTTCTCCTGAAGAAACTCAATCCTTTGCAGATATATTAGGATGTAGAATAGGGGCTTTCCCAATAAAATACTTGGGAATTCCTCTACACTATGATAAACTTAGGAGGGAGGATATACAACCCCTAATAGACAAAATCCTCAAAAGGATGTCTGGCTGGAGAGGCAAACTCCTCTCCTATGCTGCTAGGCTAACTTTGATTAAAACCTGCCTGGCTAGCATTCCTATATACCTCCTTTATTTTTTCAAATTTCCAAAATGGGCTTTAGATATGATCAACAGTCAGATGGCCAACTGTTTGTGGAATGACTTTGAAGGAAATAGGAAGATTCACCTGGCCAATTGGCACCTAGTTTGTATGGGGAAAAACATGGGGGTTTAGGTGTGCCCAACATCAAAGATGTTAACCTTTGTCTCCTTGGGAGCTGGGTAAAAAGATATATCAAAGATGAAGGCAAGCTATGGAAACATATAGTGGACAAGAAATACATCCACAACTCCCCTAACATCTTTGCTAGTAAACCCCAAAACCCTTCCAGATTTTGGCAAGGGGTCATGTGGGCTACTAAGGCTTTGAAATTTGGATATAAATGGGTGGTGGGAGATGGACAGAAGATCAGATTCTGGGAAGACATCTGGTTTGGTACATCTCCCCTCTCAGTCCAGTTCTGGCCGCTTTACACCATCTGCCATCAACAATGCTCTACCATAGCTGAGATCTGGGACAGCTGTGAGATTAAACTCACCTTCAGAAGGGTTTTCACACCTGCTATGATGGAGCACTGGTATGCCCTAGAGCAAATCATTAGGAGTACCCTGCTCCGAGAGGAGGGTGACTCACTCATTTGGCAATATGAAGCCAAGGAGGAATACACCACTAGTTCCCTTTATAGTATCATCAACTTTAGGGGGGTCCAGCCTGTATATATACCAGCGGTGTGGTCAATAAAAATCCCACCCAGAGTCCAGGTGTTTTTGTGGCAACTCTCCCACAAGAAACTGATGACAAAAGACAACCTGGCCAAGAGAGGCATAGAAAAAGGCCCAGAATGTGTTTACTGCTCTGAAAAAGAATCCATTACACACTTATTCTTTGAATGTGTGGTGGCCAAGCAAATATGGGAGGAAATATCAGATTTTCTTGGTGTAGAATTAGGAACTAACTACTTATCAATTGCTAGATTTTGGCCTGCTAATAAGAAGCACATCGTTTTGAATTCAGTCTGTGCATGTGTTCTATGGGCTATGTGGAAAAATAGAAATTCACATGTCTTTAACAATGCTATATGGACTGATGTGAAACAGATATGGAGGAGAGTGCTAGGACAATCCAGGAGATGGCTGATCTTGTTCGAAGGACCTGCCTTGACAAAACTGGAGGCGTTCGTTCAGAAAATCTCCTGCATCCTGGAAGCCCCACTCCAGATTCTGGCAGGTTAACTGTCGAGACGAAAGACACTGAAGGTGGCTTCGATCGCTCGCTTCTCTTCTCCCGCTCGAAGTCCAATGACGCTCCAATCACAAAGGGGGCAGCATACCAAATCTCTCCACCAAGAAGCCCTCGCGAAAGCACCTGCAAGGCGACGCTGCTCAGCCCGGTCACCCCTCTGGAGCTGGGTGGATCGCCAGCTAAACCATGGAAGAAGCTCAAGGTGGTGCCCATTACAGACGTGGCGAAGGAAATGGTGTCGCTGGGGACTGCATAATGCGGCGCGCTAACTAAAAAAGTGGAAGAAATCTGGTCTCCAGGAAGAAAAGGGAGGGAAGAGAGATGTTGGTTATTACATACTTGTGCGCAAAAAATGTAATAATGAAAAACGCTGTTTAGACTTCTTTGGTAGAGCTGATCTGCTGTCTTTCAGCTGATTAGCAGTCTTTGTAGTGGTGTTACTTTCCTGAACATGCTTGGCATGACTGTAATGGTGTTACTTTCCTGGTCTCATCTATAAAAATGGGGCCGGGGGGCTCAAAACCCCCTTTTCTTTAAAAAGAATCACAGTACTTCCACGAGAATCACAATGCTTCCACGAGAAGCAAATTAGTACTCCCTTCATCCTATAATATAGGACGTTTTTTTACACTGGTGTAGTGTCAAAAAACGTCTTACATTATGAGACAAAGGAAGTAGTTCTTATGAAAATATAGTTTTCTTTTTCAAGAAGCACAGTTACCATTCGAGAAAAAATATTTTCCTCCCAAACGTAGGAAAAACCAGGCAAAAATCAAAAAAAGAACTCCATCTACAACCTGAAAACATGTTTAGAAAAATAAAAAACCAAAACTTGAGAGAGTGCCCGACACGCGACAAGTGATGGTGTGACTCTTGTGGGAGTCCTGCAAGGGGTAACAGGTGGATAGTTGCTTCAGAAAACAGTGAAGAATGAGTAGTACCGGGCCTGAAGAACACAATATATGTGATATTCTTTGCGCTAGCCCACCTTGGCCCGTCCAACAATTTTATGAAACTTCGCCACTGACACGTTGGTGTTGATCTGGGACCTCCTATTTCCCGAACTACGCGGGTAATAAAGAGGAAACACATGCTCCTCCTTTCCCCATGGTAGCTTTTTGCCGGTAATATGCGTGGCGACGCTCCATCATTTTTGTTTTGTTTTTTGTACTGATTTTTCTGCTTCTTTAAAACATGTTAGGGATTTCAACAAAAGTTCCGAATTAATAAAATGTTCCAAAATTCAAAAAAGTCCACAAATTTGAAAAATACTTCCAGACTACAAAAAATATTTGCAAAATTTTAAAAATGATCATGAATTTGAAATAAACAATTTTATATTTAAAAAAATATCGCAAATTAGAAAATGCTCAAATTTTCAGAATACTTTCATCAATCTTTAAAATGTTACTTGATTTTGAAAAATATTCACGAATTCAAAAAAAGATTGGGAATTTGGTAAAATGTTTGTGAATTTTGAAAATATTCCGAAAATTTTAAAGAATAAAAAAGTTACTGATTCGAAAAACTGTAAGATGATTTAAGAAAATGTCGGCAAAGTAAAAAAAAATTCTTGAATTCTAATAAAATTTCACGAATTTTAAAACTGATCCTGAAATTTAAAAATTTCTCATGAATTTCAGAAATTGTCCTCGGATTTCAAAATTTGCTCCTGAATTAAGAAAAAATAGAATTTAATATAATAAATGGAGAAAAACTAAAAGAAGAAAAAAGGAAATAAAATGTAAAAAATAAGAAATAAAAAAGGAAAAAACGTTTCTATGAAGAGCCCTCCTTTTTTTGAGGGATGAACATAACTTTATTCATCAAATGCTATATTTTGTGGGATACATAAAGGATCATGGGGTTGAATAAGCCACATGTGGCGCCCCTGAACTAAATTAAGGGAAAAAAACTTTGCTAAGCTATGTGCATCATTGTTTGAACGACGACCTTCATAAATAACCTTGTTGTTGAACTCGCTGCCCTAGGCCTGATTTTGGTGATGAATGAACCATATGTGCCTCTGCCATTCCGGTTTATATCATCTACTACTTGTTTGGCATCTGAAGCAATGACAGAATCGTGAAGAGCTAGATCTTCTGCCAAAGCATATGCTTCTTGGCAAGCAACCGACTCTAGGATAGCTGCGTCATGTACTCCTGAGACATCCAATCAAGAGCTTCCCAGGTATGTGTCGTGCTCATCACGACAAACCGCCGCAGTCGAGCCCCTTGTGTGGTATTTTGAGAAGCCTACATCCACATGAGTTTTTGCAAAACCTGTCGACGGGGCCCTGGGCCGTGCGTTGCCACTCGATGCTTGTTGGTTTGAGCCCCCGATCGACCTTGTTGGTTGCTGGTCCTTGACAATTTCCAACTCCGTCATGTACTGATTCATAAAAGCATGAGTTGCCTAGGGGCCCTCGAGGACACCTTCGTGTATAGCCTTCCTTCGCGCAGTCCAAGTTGCCCACAAGGTGATCGCTAGTTTCAGAAAAGCGTCATGCGATAATACCTGGATCATCAAGAATAGCCATGCTTTCGCTGCTGGTTCGGTTGACGCCCTCAGCTGATTCGCAAGGTCACCATCCAGTAGGAGGGAGTGCCTCCATGAGCCAGGAGCACCGCAAAATCAACATGAGCTGGTAGTTGACATGTTTCGATGTTCTCTGACATCCTCGGTTGCAGCGAATGTCTCGCGAGTCTCCAGAGAAACAACCGTATTTTTCTTGGTACTTGGACACATCATATTTATTTCCATGTGCTCCTCTCTTGTTGTATTGGATGTCCCTACTGTTTCTTCGAGCTAGGCCTCGCACCGTTGTTTTGTTGTGATAAGCATTTTGTAAGTTAACCGGGACGAGAAGAGCCCCCTTTTCTCATAATTCCATGAAAAAAAATCTGAGACAACTCTGGTGCAGAGCGGAATGCTACAGATGGGGTATCATTTGAAAGCATTGCCTGCTGGATGCGATGCATGTCCCAATTAGTTGTGGTCGAATCAATCAATCCAGACACGGTTTGAGGAGTGTTATTTACCAAACACCGTACGGTCTCATCATCTCGTCCCTAGGCAACCAGTTGTCATTCCATATGTTGATGGTTGAGCCATCACCAACTCTTTGTATCAAGCCTTGTTTCAAGATGTCCCTTCCTTCAATGATAGCCCTCCATATTTGGCTGGGATGGCCTTCGTGGACTGCCTCTAGTATTGTTGTCATGGGGAAGTAGACACCCTTGAGTACGCGAGAACTAAGAGATTCTGGGTTCTGCAATATCAGCCAAGCCCGCCTAGCGAGCAAAGCTAAATTAAACAACTCGAAATCCTTGAAACCAAGGCCTCCCATATCCTTTGGTTGCGTCATGTCCTTCCATGCAACCCAAGCAGGTTTCCTCTTACCATCTCTGCTACCGTACTAAAACTTCTGAATCAGCATATTTAGGTGTTCGCACAAACCTCTTGAAAGTTTAAAACATGACATGGAATAGATAGGAACCGCCTGCATGGCTGCTTTCACAAGTACCTCTTTTCCTGCCGTGGTCATGCTTTTCTCAATCCATCCTTGTACCTTGCTCCACAAGCGGTCTTTGAGATATTTGAAAGCATCGTTTTTGGAAGATCCCACATCCGATGGCATCCCTAGATACCTTTCGCTCAAGGTTTCGTTGGGGAGATTTAGTAAGCCTTTTATTTTAGCTCTTACATCGTCAGGAACTTCTTTACTGTGAAGATTTGTCATAGTTGATTCTCTGGCCTGTAGCTTGACAATAGGTGTCCAACAGCTGGTGCACCCCTGATGCTCCCACTCCATTTGCCCTGAAAAACAACAGGTTGTCATCTGTGCAAAATAAGTATTAACTGGCGGCGCCGAAGGTGCCACTTCTAGTCCAGATTAGATGACTCTTCTCTTGATTTTATAAGGCACGAAAAGCCCCCTGTTGCTAGCAAAAACAAATAAGGAGAGATAGGGTCCCCTTGTCGGATCCCACATGTTGGTTTGAATTCCTGAAGCCTCTTACCATTGAACAAGACTGGGAATTTTACTGATGTTATCATGCTCATAACAGTCCAACCCATCTTTCTGTGAAGCCAAGTTTCAACCTTCCTGAAACTAGTGCGGAGGAAACCTTGAATGGGTCGTCCCATATAGTGCAAGAGAGATTTAAGAGGATTAAAATTTCCTGTAAAAATTTAGTGCAAATGAATCCACCTGATCTTTACATAGCTAAGACGCACACAACCAAACTATCCGACAAATGACAGGTCTCCATTCTTGAGCAGAATTGAAGACTTCACTTACTACTTGTTTGCACAGTCTTACTCGCCATCTTAGGCCTCACATTTTTCCTGTTTTTCATGCAGAGTTAACCAAACATTTAGCCAATGAAAGAAACAAATACAAATCGGCCAGTGACCCTTTTATTGTCGAAATAGGCTTCTTTTCTGACTTCACAAATAGTCCAGAACACTAGAGTAGATCATGATAACCACGGCTGAATTAGATCATGCATACTACCACATACATCTCTAAACCAAATGCAAATTGAAGAATGTTGTAGTTCAATTTAGCAACCCCCCCCCCCCCCCCCCCCCCCCCCCCACACACACACACAAAATTGACATGTTTTTGCTCCTTTCCAACCTCTTCTAAGCAGATTATCCTTTGTAAATGGTGCTGTTTCACAAGATTAACCAGAAAAGATTTTAATGTTTAAAGGGAGCTTAATCTTCCAGTGAAATTTGGAGGTGAAGTTTGCCTCTTCATTATTATTTTCTGATAGAAAGACCCGATAGTGAAAAAATCACTAGCAGCCAGGGGCCAACTTACAGTGTCTACTGATCTGACAGAGAGTAATTCCAAAGTAGCTAGGTGTCAATTATGCTCCGCCATAATTAAATGGAATTTCCCCAAAAAGTTCTTCTAAAATTGAACCTGGTCATACCCTTTTGTTAAGAACCTCAACAACAAAAACATTTCTTTTTTGTTAAAACTATTGGTAAAGTTGTTGGTTCTCTTCTGCACGATGCCACTTGGTCTAGCTTAGCCAAGTGTACTTGGGACTGGTCCATGTCCATCAGTCCGGTGTACTCAACAACAACAACAACACCAACACCAACAACATCAATGAAAAGAGAGGCTGTGCCGGTACCGTACAATGGTACAAGGTCAGTACAGTACACTAGAGGCCCTAACCCCGCAACACTTAACTGCACTTGATTGGACCATGGAAGCATAACCATCAGGAATGGTACCAAACTCTGTCAAAATAAACAAATTTCCTCTGCTTGTCACTCCGTCTAATTGTCTGTGTAGTGTGAACGACCTGGTCAGCTCTTTAATTTCCTCTAAACAATGCCGTCAACTAGGCCAAGTCCAGGCACTAAACCGCTGACTCTTTCAGCCAGATTGAGAATGATTAGGCATCTGCCAACCAACGTACGTACACGGTGAGATGATAAGCACGTACTTCGTCTAGTTTATCCACCTCCAGGCCATCGTTCATGTGCGGACACCGCTGGCCCTCATGGCCTCATGTGGCCCCGAGTTCCCTCCGCTCCAAGAATCTGCTGCTAATCAGTTATCCCACACACGAGAGAGACGACCATAATTTAAGCCATGCGAGTTCATTCCAAAATACTATAGTTTAACGGCGTATGCCATGGATACTAAGCTGTCGATCGTCCAATTAGCTCCATCTCAAGCCGGCGAGCACGGAGCTACGGATTATGGAGCATGCATGGAATGTATTATCCTCCCACTTGAGGACATCGCCCACTTGATCGTCAGGAGAGACGTACAAAATGCCATGCCATGCTGCACGCGCATGCATGCACCAATAAGTCGTCCAATTTAATTAACGCGCAATTCCTTGTTGGCATCATATTGCATGTGAGCTTCGCTAGCAGCCTAGCGTGCACTGGGATGTCGATGGATCCATGGCATGTTCTCTGCCATTCCCTGACAAATTCTCATTCCCCTGCTCCTCTTATATAAGCCACTCCACGTTCTCTGCAAATCCACCAAGTTTACACCATTGATTCCGCCTGTCCCTCCATCTCTTGTAGCTCTACTAGTGCTCACTGCCCATCTCATCTCAGCTGAGATGGCCAGATCCATGTTGGCCCTGTTCGTCGTCCTGGCGGCGGCCGGCTGCCTCCTGCCGGCGTCCCAGGCGTGGTGGTACCCAGGAACGGCCACGTTCTACGGCGGCGCCGACGGCTCCGGGACAATGGGGGGCGCGTGTGGGTACGGGAACCTGTACAATTCTGGGTACGGGGTCAACACGGCGGCGCTGAGCACGGCGCTGTTCAACGACGGCGCGTCGTGCGGGCAGTGCTACCTCATCACCTGCGACACCGGCAAGTCGACGATGTGCAAGCCCGGCACGTCCATCACCGTGACCGCCACCAACTTCTGCCCTCCCAACTGGGCTCTCGCCAACGACAACGGCGGCTGGTGCAACCCGCCGCGCCAACACTTCGACATGTCCCAGCCCGCCTGGGAGACGCTCGCCATCTACCGCGCCGGCATCGTCCCCATCCTCTACCAGCAGTAAGTGAAGAGTGCCCACACAACTTCTTCTTCTTCCTTCCATTATCTTATATGAGTGTAGTATATAATGAGCATGTCGCCATGTCCTGATGGTGGTGTAGGGTGAGGTGCTCGAAGATGGGAGGGATCAGGTTCACCATGGGAGGGTTCAACAACTTCGAGCTGGTGCTGATCACCAACGTGGGCGGGCCGGGGTCGATCCGGTCGGTGTCGATCAAGGGGGAGAGGACGGACTGGATCCAGCTGAGCCGGAACTGGGGAGCGAACTGGCAGTGCAACGCGCCGTTGGTCGGGCAGGGGATCTCCTTCTCCGTCACCTCCACCAACG
This sequence comes from Triticum urartu, assembly GCF_003073215.2. Lineage (NCBI taxonomy): Eukaryota > Viridiplantae > Streptophyta > Magnoliopsida > Poales > Poaceae > Triticum > Triticum urartu. Next base: position 558,571,385 of record NC_053025.1, on the reverse strand, counting down.
GCCAGACGCTCTACATGTACAACCTCGTGCCGGCGTGGTGGGGGTTCGGCATGACCTTCACCAGCAACCAGCAGTTCGGCTATTAATTATTCACCTGATCAATAGCTCGCTACTACCTCGCACGTACTGCCGCGTCGATCTCAGCTAGGCTGCATATGGCAATGGCATCAAGCTGCATCGGATTGCGCGTGTACGTAGCTTGATTTGCCTGCCATTTATTCGTCTGCATTCTGAATTCTGATCTGAAGTTGGGGATTTTTTCGATCTTTTTGTAACATGTATGTATATTCTTTTGTCTCATATATATATATATATATTAAAAGCTATGATATTCGCATAAACGATTGATCGCTCTTTCAAGTCAGACGTGGCTCGTGCGTGTGCGTGTGCTTCCCCTTGGGTCAGATTAACAGCTGCAATCTACATATATAATTAGTAGATCTGAAGAAGAAGAATACTACCTACCATAGTACCATGCATGTTATTGGAAGTCAACATGTGCATCTAGAAAAAAGATCAACAGAATATGCATTACCCTATGAGATGAACATATTTCAGATCAACATAAAAATACCACCAAAAATAAGTCTGGACGTACTCTCAATTTCAACTTTACTCCAGATCAAGGGTTTGAAAAAAGCTGGAAAATCTAACAAAAGATAAATCAAGGGGTAAAAGAGATTTTTGTTTTGTTTCGTTATTACAGTCTAAGTTCAGTCCCTGAACCAATTCCAAAAGTTCTAGATCCTTCATTGTCGATAACAAATGGATTGGCCCCTTGCGCCACATAAATTGCCACAGTATAATGGTTCATACAATGTCTATCCGGTCAACATTTTCTTCGGGACTGGTCATTTCTGAAAGGTAAAGATAAATATATTGCAAATAATTATGAAATGTAGAAACTTTAGAAATATTTCATATAAACAAATACTCTATATGTGACTTGAACCCTTGCACACCACACCATTCTCAACTTGTTGTCTAGTTTAGGTGTAGGCATGGTCATAGGGGGAGTGTTGTTCTCTCAATGAACTCCCCCCCCCCCCTAATGCATAAACTAATCAAACTCTTTCACATTAGCCATTTCTTGATGGTACTTGTGCTTCAAAGATGAGTGTTGGTCATGGGCCCAAGGTTAAAATCTTCGCGGCGCCATACCACTGAACTCAAACATATGTGGCCTCGGTCACCGCCCTCTCTTGGAGAGGTGTGTGTTTCTCGTTCCCTTTTGTTGGTTGTGTGTGTGTGTGTGTGTGTGTGTTTGTTCTCGTTTTCTTCTCGGTTTCTTTTCTTGAGCTAAGCCTTTTTTGGTCAGTCCTTTTTGCGGCTGAGCGGTACTACCACTGTGTGCGTGGTACTACCGCTGATGAGTGTCAAGCGGTACTACCGCCCACCCAGCGGTACTACCGCTGCGGGGCGGGCGATGGGGGTTTATGTTGGGGCATGGGGAGTTATTTTCTCCCCCATACCCATTCGCCCCCACTCGCTCGTCTTCCTCGTCGCTCCAGCAACGTCTCGCCGCAGGAGGTCTTTGGCCGGCCGCCGTTTTCGTGCCGTCCCTCTCCATTTCCTCCAGTGGAGTCGATCCCCACCTCGTCCTCTAGCCATGGATGTCGGTATTGTCCCCGCTCCCGTTCTCTCTTTGCCTAGATCTTGCATCTAGTTTTTAGGGGCAATAGGCATTGCTTTTCTTGTCTTTTGGCTATGTCGAGGCTTGAGTAGGATGGAGCTGGCGTCTAGGCCCTTTGGATTGATGTTTGGTAGGCCTATTTTTGAATTTGGCATCTCCGGTAGTGCCGGATCTGTCCACGGCAGTAGGGAACTGCCGTTCCCCGTCTTGAGCGGTACTACCGCCCATCCTGAGCGGTACTACTGCCCAAGCGGTACTGCCGCGGTTGGGTCGCGGTACTACCGTTGGATGCACAGTTCCATCATTTCCTACCACATTTTGATCCATGTTGTTTTGTTTGGTGGCTTATGCTCTTTCTTTCGTTTTGTTTCATTTGCTCGTGTGTTTGGTTCCAGGTGATGATCATCCTGAGCAGCAGGTCCGCCGTGTCAACCCCGGTCATGCAACGTCAAAGCGCTACCGCACATCTGATTCAGCAGGTGGTTCCTCAAGTGCTCCACCGCCGCCAGCGGGTGCTTCCTCAAGTGCTCCAAAGCTCTCGAAGAAATCTGCCAGCAAGCCAAAGGGGAAAACTGTGACTGAGATGTCTGCCAAGGAGTTCTGAGCAAGGCGTCGCTGCAACCCCTATGAGGAAGACCAAGACCCCACTTTGGTCAACCGCCCATTCTGGAACCGCTTTCAGTTCGCCATCTTCTTCGATGTGATCAAGGCTAAGAAGAATCTCTTTGTTGATGTTCGTTCCATCGACACTGATCCTATGGAAAAGGACCATGAGTACTTTGGTGAAGCCCTTCAGATGTGCACTCAGTTGAACATTCTTAGAATCATGCAGTTCAACAAGGACTTTGATGCAGATTTGATATGTCAGTTCTATGCCACTGTCCATCTTGGAACTGATGAAGAAAGGACTCTGACTTGGATGACGAATGGCAAGTTGCTCACTGTCAAGTGGAAGGCCTTCATGGAGTTACTTGGTGTCGGTGTCAAAACCGGCGGATCTCGGGTAGGGGGTCCCGAACTGTGCGTCTAGGCCAGATGGTAACAGGAGGCAAGGGACACGAAGTTTTACCCAGGTTCGGGCCCTCTTGATGGAGGTAAAACTCTACGTCCTGCTTGATTAATATTAAAGATATGGGTGTTACAAGAGTAGATCTACCACGAGATCAGAGAGGCTAAACCCTAGAAGCTAGCCTATGGTATGATTGTATGTTGTGATTGTTGTCCTACTGACTAAAACCCTTCGGTTTATATAGACACCGTAGAGGGTTAGGGTTACACAAGGTCGGTTACAAAGGAGGACATATCCATATACGTATTGCCTAGCTTGCCTTCCACGCCAAGTAGGGTCCCATCCGGACACGAGATGAAGTCTTCAATCTTGTATCTTCATAGTCTAACAGTCCGGCCAATGGAGATAGTCCGGCTGTCCGGAGACCCCCTAATCCAGGACTCCCTCAGTAGCCCCCGAACCAGGCTTCAATGATGATGAGTCCGGCGCAGTTGTCTTCGGCATTGCAAGGCGGGTTCCTTCTCCAAATTCTGTGTACCTGTCGAAATAATGTCCGGTTCCTTGTGACGGTTTGTACTCCTTGGCTTCTACGCCCAATAATGGCCACTTTCCACGTGTCGAGCGAATGTGAAGAGCCAGGGTGTTTTCACATTTACCCCCTAGCTATGTAAATGAGCCGCCTATTTAAAAAGACGAGGATTCAGATCCAAATCACATCATCCTCCCTTGCCGAGTTTTCATCGGAGCATACCCGACAGAGATCCATTCCACCATGGCCGGTCGACGCAGCTCCTCCTCTCGCACCCCTAGTTCCAAGCCTGGAGATTGGGAGAGATGTTCCATCCCGCACAACAAATTGGTGATGCTTCAGTCCAAGGGATTTCTTCCCCCAGCGTACTTGGTCCCGGTTCGAGCCGGGCTTGCCACCTATAATGGCGGAGAGCCGCCCCAATCCCTCCAAGGGAGAGCGGGTATGCCTTGTCCCTTATCTGGTAAGAGGGTTCAGATTCCCAATTCATCCATTTCTCCGGGGGCTTCTGGAGTTCTATGGCCTCCAGCTGCACAACCTTACGCCTGCCTCCCTGGTGCATATCGCGGGATTCGTAGCTCTTTGCGAGTTATTTCTGGGCTGTGAGGCTCATTTCGCTCTGTGGAAGAAGTTGTTCTGCCTTGTGCCCCGTTCTAAGAAGGGATCAATATATCAAGTGGGCGGAGCCGAAGAGTGGCGTATTGCTGGGACCGGATACCTATCCGGGACCCCGAAGAAGACGTCCTAAGACTGGCCTTCGGAATGGTTTTATATAGAAGATGTCCCCCTTCCGGACCCTATTCGGATCGGCCTTCCTGAGTTTGACAACGCCCCTGTGAAGAAGCGCCGGAGCTGGCGTCCACGGAGCCCCCTAGAGGAAGACGACCGGGACATTCTTTATCTGATGAGCCGGATAAGCTCTTTAGCTCGATCCGGATTAACCATGATCGAAGTCATGGCTATATGCATTATGCGGGGGGTGCAGCCGCTCCAGTATAGAGGCCACCCCATGTGGGATTTCCACGGGGAGGATGACGCCACCGGCCACGGCCGAAAGGGTCGGGATCGGCTGCTGATCTAACAAAGATCTTGTCCACTTTGTACAAGGGAGAAGAGGAGGAATTCCTCTGTGTCAACCCACAGGGCGGATTCTCTATGTACAATACTCCGAGCTGGGTAAGCGGAGACTTTTTCTCGCCCATCCATTTCGTATTCCCGTAGCTTAAGTATTCATTCCGGCGATTTCATCGCAGGAGCTGCGCCAGGCCGTAAAGGAGATAAACAGCCCTCCTCCACAGCCCGAGGACCCTGGACGGTCCCTTGACCTGACCTCCCAGGAGGATCCGGACATATCCGTGGAGCTGATCGACGGGGTTTTTTTTTACTAAGGGAGTAATGACAATACCTTGGTGGCCATTACGGCCGATTACCCCGGGCTAGTTCCAGCCTCATAGGTAACTGAGACCGGAATCCCAGCACTTAAAGAGGGATCCGTCCTTGTGCTCTTTTTTTCATTGCCGTATAACAGCCGTGTCTTGCAGGGGAGGTCCTCGGGGCAGAAGGCCGAGCCTGTGGCAACTAGCCAACAAGGGGCCGCTAGGCCAGGCAGGCTGAAAAGATCCATAGTCCGGATTGAGGCACCGGTGCAGCGGTATGGCGCGCCATCTTTATTGCAAGACATTAGTTACAGAGGCATATTAACGCCCATGCCTTCTTTTCAGGAAAAAGAGCGCTCGCCAGACTATGCCCGGAGAGGCTACCAATCGCGCCTCCACAAGCTAGGCTCCAAAGCCGGACTCAGAGGTGGGAACGAGTACAAGGCGTGCGCCGGGTGCTCCTCCAACAGAGGATACGGATAGACTGTCCGCCACCCATTCCGAGGTGGAAAGTGCCATGAACCACAGGCGTTGCCGGACTGTTCTTTGTGACGCTTGTTTCTCCCAAGAGGCATTGGATGCCTTCAACTCAGGAGACGTGCAGCTCCGTGCCGCTCAAAATGGTCTAGCCAGAGCCACGGAGCAGTATGTAAAAGACATACGAGTGAGAAAATTTGATGGTTCTATATATCAGTAGCCCCTGAGACTTGAAACAGTTAGGATAACTGATTTAAGGATCATTTGTTATGTAGGTTCTTACAGAAAAGAATACTCAACTGTCCCAGGAGCTGGAAGAGTGCAAAGCCCAACTCCAGGCCGCAATGGCCGCAGCAGGGGAGCCCAAAGAGACCCCCTCTGGTATCATATCCGTCAAATGATAAGTATCATATCTAGAGTGCAGCTTTATATGCAGATCTGACGATAAAATTGCAGATGACGCTGGAGTGAATCCGGATAAGCAACAGCTCATACGCCAGCTGAAGGCTGGTGAGAGCGTGCTTACAAGGGTGAGGCAGGAGAAGAATGATCTCCAAGATGCCAACACCAAGCTGGGCGTGGAACTAAAAGATGTTCGTGCCCAACTGTCGGACTCTGTTAAGGAGAATCGGCGGCTTCGACGCGGCATATTTAGTAAGTGCTTGAACGAACTTCTTCCTGAGCTCGCACAGTTGCATGAACGAGTTCGACAGGTGATGCAAGGCGTTGCCCAGGCCTTGTGGTCGTCCGTCTCCATACCCGAAGGCCTTCGAGAGCTTGCAGAAAAGCTGAAGGGAGCATGGTGGCGTTTCCGATTATGGAAGATTTCGGCCTGCCGTTAGGGCGCCAGGGAAGCTTGGGTAATGGTGAAGACACGGTACACGAAGGCTGACCCAAACCACATGGCCGAAGTCAGACCTGTGGGGCCTGATGGCAAGGAGATCCCTGTGAATTTAGTGCACGGCCAAGTAGAATTGGCCGCAAAGTATTCCCAACAGGACTGTAGACTAGACAGCCTATTGGAGGGCATTGAAGAGGAATTCAACCAGTCAAATTGACTATGTAATTGTAAAGTGACATATATGATGTCTTCTAGCCGGATTGTAGATCATTTGTCATGGCAGACCTTTTCGCTTCAACCTCGGGACCCGACAGTCCGGAGTGTATCCGAATACCCTCTCGGTTATATAAGAACCGGGGCATGCGTGGAGACCAGGCGTAGGGGTCATTAGTGCTTTATCAGACAAGTGCCCAACTAGTTATGTTATATTACATGGGTAGTAAGAAACATCTTCCAGAGAGAATAGTTCCGTTAAGGGTTCCTTTCCCTGGGTAGGCATGCCCTAAAGTGCATGTCCGGACTGCGACAAGAAGCGCAGTGAAAACGTCTGGGGGCAGATATGGATAATAAATAAAAGTCATCTTTTGTTCACCAACCGAATATTCTCTTAAGAAGGCTAGCTTTCGGCTTCACTCAGTCTGAGGTACACGTCCGGCTGACCCGGCGGTAACAATCGCAGAGGTGCTCCCCTTATGCCCTAGCCGAATTAATGGGAACGTAGGGCCTAAATACAAGAGCCAGGCAACCCAGCTTGGCCAAAACTTAAGTCATATCGATGCATATAATGGTGAAAAAAGGTACATGCGGAAGTATAACACATGTGTCGGGCGTTGGGCCCAGGTAAATAATTTAAACTTCTGTGAAAGAAGCCCCCAGGTATGAAGAGTGCGGCTAGCGCATCTATGATGTATGAGTGAGGCACAAGGTGATCCTTGAAGGCCTAGGGAAATAAAAAGAAAGAAAGGGAAACAAGACAGATGATGCATATGCAGAAAATGGACGAAGGGCGGGGACTAACATAAAGTCCGGAGCTAGGCGTAGAATCTTCGTAGCCTGGCTGCGTTCCATGGGTTCGGCTCGAGTCGACTGGTCGATGCATCCCGCAGTCGGTACGCTCCACCGGTCAGAACTTGGTCGATAATGAAGGGACCTTCCCATTTGGGCTCGAGCTTGTTCTTTTTCTTATCCGGCAGCCGTAGAACTAGTTCGCCAACGTTATAAGTTTTGGCCCGTACTTCTCTGCTTTGGTATCTGCGAGCCTGCTGCTGGTAAAATGCGGAACGGGCTTTGGCCACGTCGCGCTCTTCCTCCAATGTGTCCAGACCGTCCTGCCGATCGAGCTCGGCTTCTCTTTCTTCGTACATGCGCACTCGAGGTGAGTCATGAATTATGTCACAGGGCAGCACTGCCTCTGCGCCGTACACCATAAAAAATGGTGTATATCCGGTACTACGATTCGGCGTGGTCCGCAGTCCCCAGAGTACGAAGTCGAGCTCTTCTACCCAGTGCGTGTCGGACTCCATTAAGGAGCGCACTAATCGGGGTTTAATGCCGCTCATTATAAGACCATTTGCTCGTTCGACTTGACCGTTGGTTTATGGGTGATAGACTGAAGCGTAATCGAGCTTGATGCCCATTTTGATGCACCAGAGTTTTACCTCGTCGCCCGTAAAGTTCGTGCCGTTATCAGTGATGATGCTGTGGGGGACGCCGTAACGGTGTACAACCCTGGATATGAAATCTATCACCGGTCCGGATTCGGCTGTTTTTACCGGTTTAGCCTCTATCCATTTGGTGAATTTATCCACCGTGACCAATAAGTATTTTTTCTTGTGGGTTCCCCATTTAAGGGGTCCGACCATGTCGAGCCCCTAGACCGCGAAGGGCCATGTAATGGGGATCGTTTGGAGGGCGGTGGGTGGCATGTGGCTTTGATTTGCAAAGAGCTGGCAACCGGTGCAGCGTTGGACCAAGTCCTGTGCATCTGCCCGGGCCGTTGGCCAATAAAATCCTGTGCGGAAGGCCTTGCTTACAAGAGCCCGGGCTGCGGCATGATGGCCGCCGAGTCCGGCGTGAATTTCTGCCAAAAGATTCCGCCCTTCCTCTTCGGAGATGCACCTTTGAAGGACTCCGGTAGTACTTTTTTTGTACAATTCTCCCCCGTGGACCCTGTAGGCTTTGGATCGCCGCACTATGCAGCGTGCCTCATTTTGGTCCTCCGGAAGTTCCTGTCTAATTAGGTAGGCCAGGAATGGTTCTGTCCACGGGGCAATAATGGCCATTATTTCGTGGGCTGATTGTGTTATTTCGCTGGCGGAGCCTCCGAATGTGTCAGAGAGTTCGGTATCGGGTATTTTGGCCGGGTCCGGACTGTTTTTATCGGTGTCCCCTTCCCATGCTACGGATGGCTTGAAAAGCTGTTCCAGAAAAACGTTGGGAGGGACCGCATCGCGTTTTGCGCTAATGCGGGCGAGGATATCCGCCGCCTGATTGTTTTCCTGAGCCACATGGTGAAATTCGAGCCCCTCAAACCGAGCTGACATTTTTAGGACGGCATTGCGATAAAAGTCTCCATTTATTTGGGATATCGCGAGGTTTGAATCCCCGCGCACCTCTAGGCGTTGAATGCCCATGGATACTGCCATTCGGAGACCATGTAGAAGGGCCTCATATTCGGCTGCGTTGTTGGAGTCCGTATACATTATCTGCAGTACGTATTGAATGGTGTCTCCTGTTGGGGATGTCAAGACGACGCCAGCCCCCAGACCAGCCAACATTTTGGAGCCGTCGAAGTGCATGATCCAGTTTGAATATGTGTCGTACTCTTTAGGGAGTTCGGCTTTCGTGCATTCAGCGACGAAGTCAGCCAAAACTTGCGATTTAATAGCTCGCCGTGGCTTGTAAGTTATGTTGAACGGGAGGAGCTCAATGGCCCATTTTGCAATCCGGCCCGTCGCGTCGCGGTTGTTTATAATATCGTTAAGTGGTACTTCCGAGGCTACCGTTATCGAACACTCTTGAAAGTAGTGTTGCAGCTTCCGGGATGCCATGAATACCGCGTACGCTATCTTTTGATAATGCAGGTACTTTGATTTGCATGGAGTAAGGACAGTGGACACGTAGTAAACCGGCTTTTGAAGGGGAAATATGTGTCCGTCCACTTCTCGCTCGACGACAAGCACTGCGCTTACTACTTGATGAGTTGCTGCAATGTATAATAGCATTGGTTCGCCAATGTTTGGCGCGGCTAGGACTAGGTTTGTTGCCAATATGGCCTTTATTTCGTTGAGTCCGGCCGTGGCGGTGTCCCTCCACTCGAAGTGTTCGGTGGACCGGAGGAGGCGATAGAGGGGTAATGCCTTTTCTCCCAAGCGGGAGATAAAGTGGCTTAGAGCCGCCACGCATCCAGTTAATTTTTGTATTTGTTTGAGGTCTGTTGGGGTAGCCAACTGTGACAACACTCGAATTTTGGCCGGATTAGCTTCGATACCTCTACTGGAGACAATGAATCCCAGGAGCTTTCCTGCTGGTACGCCGAAAACGCATTTTTCCGGATTGAGCTTGATGTCATATGTTCGGAGGTTGTTGAATGTGAGCCTCAAGTCGTCTACTAGAGTTTCAACATGCTTGGTTTTAACAACCACGTCATCCACGTATGCCTCCACTGTTTTGCCGATCTGGTTTGCCAGGCATGTCTGAATCATGCGCTGATATGTTGCACCGACGTTTTTTAGCCCGAAGGGCATTGTGTTGAAGCAGAATGGGCCATATGGTGTGATGAATGCTGTTGTGGCTTGGTCTGGCTCTGCCATTTTGATTTGATGGTAGCCGGAGTATGCGTCGAGGAGACACAATGAATCGTGTCCTACGGTAGCATCGATGATTTGATCGATGCGGGGGAGGGGGAAGGGATCCTTTGGGCAGGCCTTGTTAAGGTCCTTAAAATCGACGCACAAGCGCCAGGATTTGTCCTTCTTTGGTACCATCACCAGGTTTGCTAGCCAGTCCAGATGTTTTATGTCTCTAATGAATCCGGCCTCCAATAGCTTGGCTAGTTCCTCTCCCATGTCTTGTCTTTTAGGTTCGGAGAAACGTCGAAGAGCCTGCTTGACTGGCTTGAATCCTTTTAGGATATTTAGGCTGTGTTCAGCCAGCCTGCATGGGATTCCTGGCATATCTGAAAGGGTGCCAGGCAAAAATGTCCCAGTTCTCGCGTAGGAACTCTCGCAGTGCGGCGTCGACATCAGGGTTTAATTGTGCCCCGATGGAAGCTGTTTTTGTAGGGTCCGTTGGATGGACTTGGAATTTGACTATTTCTTCCACCGACTTAAAGGAGGTGGACTTGGATCTTTTATCTAGTATCACGTCGTCCCTGTTCACCGTGGAGCGCAGCGCAGTTAGTTCTTCGGCCGCTAGGGCTTCGGACAGTGCCTCAAGGGCCAGTGCAGCTGTCTTATTTTCGGCACGGAGTGCTATGTCCGGATCACTAACCAGAGTGATGATTCCGCTGGGCCAGGGCATTTTGAGCTTCATGTACCCGTAATGGGGTATGGCTTGGAAGATTGTAAACGCCTCCCGCCCTAATAGGGCGTGGTATCCGCTGCTGAAAGGGGCCACTTGGAATGTAATTTCCTTGGACCTGTAATTATCCGGCGTGCCGAATACCACGTCTAGTGTGATTTTTCCAGCGCAGCATGCTTTTCGACTGGGGATGATTCCTCTAAAGGTTGTGCTGCTTTGCTTAATGCGGCTCTAGTCTATTTCCATCTTTTGAAGAGTTTCCTCATAGATGAGGTTTAATCCGCTGCCGCCGTGCATGAGTAACTTGGTGAGTCGAAAGCCATCCACAATTGGACCGAGGACCAGTGCGGCTGGTACTCGGGCTTTTCGGAATTTAGGTTCGTCACTGGCATTGAAGGTAATAGCCATGTCGCTCCAAGGATTTGTTTCTGCTATGTGGCAGATTTTGGACGTGCTGCGGAGTGTTCTCTTCTGTCTATTATTTGACGCAAAAGTCTCGAAGACCGTTAAGACCGTATTATTATTATCCTCGGGGTGGTGCTCTGTGGTTTTTGGGAGGAGTAGATCCTCACCACTTTTGGCCACCTGCCGGAGTATCCGGCATGCTCTAAGGCTGTGCGTTGGTATCGCATCAGCTGTACTATGAATTTTGCAGGGTCCGTTGAGCCATCCCTCCAGTATGGTTCCTTGCCTCGTAGAGGGCTTTTGCTTTTTGGTAGTTAACCCAGGTGTATTGTGATAATGCACCCTTTTATTTCGGCCTGGGTTTGTATTCAGGGCCGGATTATCCCAAAATTTTATTTCGGTTTTCCAGGCGTTTTCCATCGCACAGTACTTTCGTACTATGGACACCAAGTCGGCAAAGCGTGTAATTTCGCGACGACTTATGGCGTTGAGGATTCCCTTGTCTGTGCAATTATTGTAGTAGAATGAAATTGCATCTTCCTCACGACAGTCCTTTATCCTGTTCTTGACCAGGAGGAATCTGGCCCAGTAATGGTGTACTGTTTCTTCGGGCTCTTGCCTAATCTAGGATAGATCACGTATGTTTGGGTGGGTGGGTGGAATTGAATCCGAATCCTCACCCAATCTGAGGCTCAGTGGCCAAGGAGTTTCCGAACTCGAAAGTTTGGATTCTTGGATGTTTTCCGGTAAATCTAGCCCGCTGCCTAATTCTGGGTTCAGGCTTTGAGTGACATCCTCCCCTCTGCAGGTATCCGGCTTGGAGGGATCGGGAATCTGGACGTAGCTAGTCCTTAAGATGGATGAAGGGTTGCCGCATTGTTCTTCCACCACTGCAACGTGATGGGAGACCTGGGGAGAGTTAATTTCTCTCAAATCGGGTTTAAGCCCAACCTGATCGTAGTCTGTAGCGACTCCCAGGGCGGTGATGCGATCCAAGAGCTCGTTCAGGGAAGAGAGCTCCATTGGATCTAACTGCTCGGCAAGTTCCGAGTTGACATGAAGATTGCTTTTGATGACCCGAGAAGTCATCGTCGGCGCAGCGGCCGAACATGCGGTCATAAGAGAACCACCGTGATAGTGCCGTCTTTAAAGACGGGACAAGACATCCTTCCTGGTGGCGACGGCACAGCGGAACTCTCAATGACAACACCAATGTCGGTGTCAAAACCGGCGGATCTCGGGTAGGGGGTCCCGAACTATGCGTCTAGGCCGGATGGTAACAGGAGGCAAGGGACATGAAGTTTTACCCAGGTTCGGGCCCTCTTGATGGAGGTAAAACCCTACGTCCTGCTTGATTAATATTGAAGATATGGGTGTTACAAGAGTAGATCTACCACGAGATCAGAGAGGCTAAACCCTAGAAGCTAGCCTATGGTATGATTGTATGTTGTGATTGTTGTCCTACGGACTAAAAACCTTCGGTTTATATAGACACCGGAGAGGGTTAGGGTTACACAAGGTCGGTTACAAAGGAGGAGATATCCATATACGTATTTCCTAGCTTGCCTTCCATGCCAAGTAGAGTCCCATCCGGACACGAGATGAAGTCTTCAATCTTGTATCTTCGTAGTCTAACAGTCCGGCCAATGGAGATAGTCCGGCTATCCGGAGACCCCCTAATCCAGGACTCCCTCACTTGGGGTGGAAGATCACGGGCTTGAGAGTCCAGTCGGCTTCCGCCCTCACCACAATGTAACCTCCACTCACAAGCAAGCCCTCTGGCCCTAATGTACTATGAAGGTTAACCCCAAGACTAAGAAGGTAACCTATGAGCTGCCTACTTTTCTGGACATCCTTCACCGCGTCTTCCGAGAGACTCTTTTCCCTCGCATTGGGAATCTGGATATGGTCCACTCCTATCTTGTGGACATGCTTCTCTTCTGCCAGCGTGAGAAGGAAGCAAACACTGGAGAGTCCCTGGACATTTCTCATGTTATGTGGTCTGAACTCCTGTCTGCCATTTCTGAGCGCAAGTGCCCTATCTATGGTCCATTCATCATGCTGCTCATTGAGAAGGCATGGGCTCATCACTATCCCAGGACTGCATTGGATACAGGAGAATTGATTTCTCATGAGATCAAGCGTTTGAGGAAGAAGGACAATTGGGGCACCCCGGACCCTCCACCCACCGAGACCTCCGGAGCTGAGGCTGACATGGAGACTGAGGACGAGGTTGAGGCAGACATGGATGAGGACTATGAGCCCTCCGGCGTGGAGCCCTCATGGGCTAAGAAGATTAAGCGCAAGATGAAGAAACTTTTTTGCATGGAGTCTCATGGCCAGTACATGTCTCATGTCTCTGAGAAGAAGGCCCGCAGCCGTCACAAGCAGCTCATGTGACAGTTGGGTGCCACTGTTAACAGTGGATCTGAGGAGAGAATCACTAATGAGGAGTGGGTTCAGCAGCATTGCCCGTGGACCGATTCAGACGCCGAGCAGTTTCAGACCGATGACGGTGGTGCAGACGATCTCGCTGGGATATGATGTTCGAGATCCTCAGCTTGCTATCACCTGGAGCCGTAGCAATGCTCTTTTCCCTTTTGGTGTCTCGATGCCAAAGGGGGAGAGAGTTTAGGGATTTGTGTTGTTGCTGTGTTTGCGAGTGTGTCTTTGTGGTTTGGTTTGTGGTGTCGCTGTGTTTTCTCGCCGTTTGCGTTGTTTGGTGTTGTGCCCGTGAGACCTAAGTTCGAGAGATATGGTGTGAAACATATGCTACCTTATCCTTACCTTATCTTTTTCTATGTCTTTCTAGTACTTTAGTATCTTATGAGTTGCATGCTTTATCCTGTTATATACCCTGCTCTCATGTATCATTTGCTTAGGATGTTGGACTATAAAATATAGGTGGAGTGTTGATCCTAATGTGTGTGTCTTGCATTCCAAAGGCACTACTAACTAGGTGCACACATTCAGGGGGAGCCCATCTATATTTTTTAGTTCTAAGTATCTTTACTTTCATGTCTTATCTTTGTGCAAATCCCTGGTTGTCATCAATCCACCAAAAAGGGGGAGATTGTTAAGGCATATCTCTCTTGCGGTAGTTTTGGTGATTGATGACAACATGTTTGCGGACTAATCGTGTGCTTTGATCATTTCAGAGTTTCATCCTTTGGCACGAGACAATTTCTTTCCCCTCGGAGTGTTATTCAAGACGGTGTAGCTCTTTCGTTTCTATTTTGGTGGAATAGTTTCGTAGGAGGCATCGTACTATCAAGAGGGGGTCCGCTTTGGTAAGGCTACCGTGGAATCAACATGTACACATCCTTTTCACACCCTATGAGCCTTTCCGCTTCAATGGAGAGCTCATTCCCCTTCCTTTGTACTTGTTTTGGGTCCCAGCGGTAGTACTGCGGTTCCCAGCAGTAGTACCGCTCAAGAGCCACAGGCGGCAGTACCGCTCGGCAGCGGTAGTACTGCTGCGGCACCGGGCTCCTACCGCGTCGATTCGAGGGGGTCACCTCTCGTGTCGGATTGTGCGGCACTAAGCAGCGGCAGTAGATGCGGTAGTGTCGCTCGAGAGCGGGAGTACCGCCCTACCACCGCGGTAGTACCGCGCAGGGGTCCGAACAGCAGTACCGCGTGGGGGAGCGGTAGTACTGCAGTCCCAGCGGTAGTACCGCCCTCTGCGGGGCTGTTCAGGGGGGTAACAGTTGGATTGTTTCCCCCACTATATAAGGGGGTCTTCTTCCCCAAAGTTGACTTATCTCTTCCCCCAAAGCTCCATTAATGCTCCAAGCTCCATTTTCGCCCAATCTCTCTCCCTAGCCAATCAAACTTGTTGATTTGCTCGGGATTGGTTGAGAAGGCCCCGATCTACACTTCCACCAAGAGAAATTTGATTCCCCCACTAATCCCTAGCGGATCTTGTTACTCTTAGGTGTTTGAGCACCCTAGACGATTGAGGTTACCATGGAGCCATAGTCCATTGTGGTGAAGCTTCGTGGTGTTGTTGGGAGCCTCCGATTAAGTTGTGGAGATTGCCCCAACCTTGTTTGTAAAGGTCCGGTCGCCGCCTCCAAGGGCACCAATAGTGGAATCATGGCATCTCACATTGTGTGAGGGCGTGAGGAGAATACGGTGGCCCTAGTGGCTTCTTGGGGAGCATTGTGCCTCCACACCGCTCCAAAGGAGACGTACTTCCCCTCAAAAGGAAGGAACTTCGGTAACACATCCTCGTCTTCACCGGCTCCACTCTTGGTTATCTCGTAACTTTACTTGTGCAAGCTTATTTGTGTTACTTCCCTTGCTTGCTTGTGTGCTTGTTGTTGTTGCATCATATAGGTTTCTCACCTAGTTGCACATCTAGACAACCTACTTTGATGCAAAGTTTAATTTGGTAAAGAAAAGCTAAAAATTGTTAGTTGCCTATTCACCCCCTGTCAGTGTCAAAACCGGCGGATCTCGGGTAGGGGGCCCCGAACTGTGCGTCTAAGGCGGATGGTAACAGGAGGCAGCGGACACGATGTTTTACCCAGGTTCGGGCCCTCATGATGGAGGTAAAACCCTATGTCCTGCTTGATTATTCTTGATAATATGAGTAGTACAAGAGTTGATCTACCACGAGATCAGAGAGGCTAAATAGAAGCTAGCCTATGGTATGATTGTATGTTGCCCTACGGACTAAAACCCTCTGGTTTATATAGACACTGGAGGGGGCTAGGGTTACACAAGGTTGGTTACAAAGGAGGAGATATGCATATCCGTATTGCCTAGCTTGCCTTCCACGCCAAGTAGAGTCCCATCCGGACACGGGACGAAGTCTTCAATCTTGTGTCTTCATAGTCCAACAGTCTGGCCAAAGGATATAGTCCGGCTGTCCGGAGACCCCCTAATTAAGGACTCCCTCAGTAGCCCCCGAACCAGGCTTCAATGACGTCAAGTCCGACACGCAGTATTGTCTGCGGCATTGCAAGGCGGGTTCTTCTCCAAATTTCGAATGTTTGTCAAGTAGTGTCTGGCACCATAAATGTTGGACTTCTTGGCTTCCGCGCCTAATAAGGGCTATCTTCCACGCGTCAAATGAATACGAGGAGCCGGGGTGTTTTTACATTCGCTCCCTAGCCAGATAAATAAATTTTCTATTAAAGGGACGGGGATTCTTAGATCCAATCCATACCACCCTCCCCCAGCGAGAATCCATCGGAGCGCGCTTTGGAAAGATCCACTCCAGCATGGCCGACCTCCGCAGCTCCTGCTCCCGCCCCCGTAGCCCTAAGCCTGGTGATTGGGAGAGGTGTTTTGTCCCACACAGTTGATTAGTCGAACTGCAGACCAAGGGATTTCTCCCTCCAGCATATATGGTTCCCGTCCGAGCCGGGCTCGCCACCTACAATGGCGGGGAGCAAGCGGAGAGCTTCCTCAGCCCCTCTACGGGGGAGCGGGTATGCCTTATTCCTTACTTATTAAGGGGACTCGGATTTCCAATTCATCCATTCCTCCACGGTCTCCTGGAGTTTTACGGCCTCCAACTGCATAATTTCACCCCTGCTTCCATTTTACACATCGCCGGCTATGTTTCCCTCTACGGGTTATTCCTGGGATGCGAGGCTCATTTCGAGCTGTGGAAAAGGTTATTTTGCCTCGTCCCCTACACACAGAAGGGGTCACTTTATCAAGTGGGCGGAGCCGAAATATGGCGCATCGCCGAAACCGGATACCTGTCCGGTACTCCGAAGAAGACGTCCGAAGACTGGCCTTCGGAATGGTTTTATATGGAGGACGTCCCCCTTCCGGACCCTGTTCGGCGGGGTCTTCCCGAGTTCAACAATGCTCCTCTGAAGAAACGCCGAAGTTGGCGCCCACGGAGCCCCAGGAGGAAGACATCGGAGAAGTCCTTTACCTGATGAACCGGATTAAAGCGTTGGCTCAATCAGGATTGACAGTAATCGAGGTTATGTCAATATGCATAATGCGGGGAGTGCATCCACTTCAATATCGAGGGCATCCCCTGTGGTGTTTTAACGGGGAAGATGATGCCACCCGTTGTGGGCGGAAGGGTCCGGACAACGCTGCTGCTTTAGCAAAAGTTCTGTCCGAGTTGTTCAAGGGAGAGGAAGAGGAGTTCATCTGCATCAAGCCATGGGATGGATTCTCCATGTACAACCCTCCAAGCTGGGTGAGTTATATCTCCTTACTCCCATTCTTCCCGCATTCTTTGTCGTAGGTACTCACCTTGCCATTTTGCGGCAGGAACTGTGAAAAGCCATAAGGGAGGTCAACAACCCATCTCCACAACCAGAGGACCCTGACCGGGCCCTCGGTCCCGGACTCGAAGAAGATCCGGACATATTCGTGGAGCTGATAGACCGACAGTTCTATCAATTAAGTTGTGATGACGGCATGGTGGCCATTACGGCCAACTATCCCGGACTGCTTCCTGCGTCGCACGTAAGAAGAACCAAAAATCCCAACTCCAAAAACTAGGATCCCCTTTTAGACACTTCACCTACCATATACATATGGTCATTTATAGGGAAGGCATTCGGCACGCCGTGCCGAACCCACAACAACTCGCCAACAAGAGGCACCGAGGCCAGGAAGGCCAAAAAGGAAGGCGGTCAGGACGGAGACGCCGGTGCAGAGGTATGACAAAACCCCCGCTCCGTGGTTGTCGTCTTTCTCAAAATGTAATGACGTCCATGTTTCTTTAGCAGAAAAAACGCTCGCCGGAATATGTCTGGTGAGGCTGCCGATCATACTTCCACCAGTCGGGCTCCAGGACCGGACATAGAGGCGGAGGCGGCATCGGGTGGACGCCGGATACTCCCCCTACAGAGGATGCGGATAGACTACCCGCTACAAATTCAAAAGTGGAGAGCGCCATGACTCATAGGCGTCGCCGGGCCGTACTCCGTGACGCTTGCTTCTCACCAGAGGCATTTGATGCCTTCAATTCTGGAGACGTGTACCTCCGTGCTACTCAAAATGGTCTAGACAGAGCCACGAACCAGTATGTAAGGGATGTACGGGTAAGCAAATCTGACGATTATATGTATCATTAGCCCCTGAGAATTGAAACAGTTAGCAGAACTGATTTAAGGATCATCTATTGTGCAGGTTCTTACAGAGAAGAATACTCGACTGTCACAGGAGGTAGAGGAATGCAAGACCCAATTTGGGCCGCCGTTGCCGCATTGAAGGAACCTAAAAAGTCCCCAGCTGGTAACATTTGTTTCAAGGAATGATGGGTACCATATAGCGTGCGTCGTGGCTGCAGATCTAACAATAGATATTGCAGATGAATCCAGAGAGAATCCGGAGGACCAGCATGCCGTACGACAGCTAAAGGCTGGCGAACGCGTGCTGACTGAGGTCAGGCGGGAGAAAAACAATCTCCAAGACGCCAATACCAAGCTGAGCGTGGAACTGAAAGATGTTCGAGCCCCGCTTGCGGACTCCGAGAAGGAGAATAAGCGGCTTCGACGCGGCATTTTCAGTAAGTGCTTGAACGAACCCTTAAAAGGGGGACGGCGGAGAAGCCGGCTAACAGAGTTATGTCTGCAGGTATGCTGACGGGTCATCCCACGAAGGAGATGCCCGGGTCTGCGGGTGATCTTCTATCCGAGCTCTCACAACTGCACGAACAAGTTCGGCAGGTGATTCAAGGTATTGCCCAGACCTTGTGGCCATCAGTCTCCCTGCCAGAAGGCATTGGAGAGCTTGCGGAGAAGCTCAAGGGAGCACGGCGGCGCTTCCGATTATGGAAGATATCAGCCTGCCTTCAAGGTGCCAGGGAAGCCTGGGCCATGGTGAAGACGCGGTATACCAAGGCTGACCCAAATCACATGGCCGAGGTCGGACCTGTGGGGCCCGATGGGAAAGAAATCCCCATTAGCTTAGTCTATGGGCAAGTAGAATTAGCCGCAAAGTATTCCCAACAGGATTGTAGGCTAGACCGCCTGTTGGATGGTATAGAAGAGGAATTTAGTCAGTCTACATGACTATGTAATTAAAGTGACATGTATAATGCCTTCTAGCCGTATTGTAAATCATTTGTCATGGCGGACCTTTTCACTTTAACCTCGGGACCCGATAGTCTGGAGTGTGTCCGAATACCCGCTCAGTTATATAAGAACCGGGGTATGCGTGGAAACCAGGCGTAGGGGTCATTAGTGCTTGAACAGACAAGTACCCAACTAGTTATGTTATATTACATGGGTAGTAAGAAACATCTTCCAGGGAGAATAGTTCCGTTAGGGGTTCCTTTCCCTGGGTACGCATGCCCTAAAGTGCATGTCCGGACTACGAGCGGAGACGCAGGCAAAAACATCTGGGGGCATATATGGAAAATAAATAAAAATCATCTTTTGTTCGCCGACCGAATATTCCCTTAAGAACGCTAGCTTTCGGCTTCACCCAGTCTGAGGTACACATCCGGCTGACCCGACAGTAACAATCGCAGAGGTGCGCCCCTTATGCCCTAGCCGAATTAATACAAGAGCCAGGCAACCCAGCTTGGCCAAAACTTAAGTCATATCGATGCATATAATGGCGAAGAAAAGGTACATGCAGAAGAATAACACATGTGCGGGGCATGAAGCCGAGATAGATAATTAAGCTTCTGTGTAAGAAGCCCCCAGGTATAATGAGCGCGGTTAGCGCGTCTATAGTGTGCAAGCGAGGCACAAGTTGGCCCTTGAAGGCCTTGAGAAAGAATAAAAGAAAGAAATAGAAAAAAGATAGATAATGTATATGAAAAATATGGACAGAGGAAGGAGACGAACATAGAGTCCGGCGCTAGGCATAGAATCTTTGGAGCCTGACTGCGTTCCATGGGTTCGGCTCAAGTCGATTATTCGATGCATCCCGCAGACGATATGGTCCACCGGTCAGAACTTGGTCAATAATGAAGGGACCTTCCCATTTGGGCTCGAGCTTGGTCTTTTTCTTCTCCGGCAGGCGTAGAACTAACTCGCCAACGTTCTAAGTTTTGTCCCATACTTCTCTGCTTTGGTATCTGTGAGCCTGTTGCTGATAGAATGCGGAACGGGCTTTTGCCACATCGCGCTCCTCCTCCAGGGTGTCCAGACTATCCTGCCGATCGAGCTCGGCTTCTATTTCTTCGTACATGCGCACTCGGGGTGAGTCATGAATTATGTCACAGGGCAGAACTGCCTCTGCACCGTACACCATAAAGAAGGGTGTATATCTGGTAGTATGATTCGGTGTGGTCCACAGCCCCCAGAGTACGGAGTCGAGCTCCTCTACCCAGTGCATGTTAGACTCCTTTAAGTACCGCACTAATCTGGGTTTAATGCCGCTCATGATAAGACCATTTGCTCGCTCAACTTGGCCGTTGGTTTGTGGGTGATAGACGGAATCATAATCGAGCTTGATGCCCATGTTGCTGCACCAGAGTTTTACCTCGTCGGCCATGAAGTTCGTGCCATTGTCAGTGATGATGCTGTGGGGGACGCCATAACGGTGTACAACCCCGGATATGAAGTCTATCACCGCTCCGGATTCAGCTGTTTTAACAGGTTTGGCTTCTATCCATTTGGTGAATTTATCCATCATGACCAGTAAGTATTTTTTCTTATGGGTTCCCCCTTTAAGGGGTCCAACCATGTCAAGCCCCCAGACCGCGAAGGGCCAGGTAATGGGGATTGTTTGGAGGGCGGTGGGTGGCATGTGGCTTTGGTTTGCAAAAAGCTGGCAACCGGCATAGCGTTGGACCAAGTCCTATGCGTCTGCCTGGGCCGTCGGCCAATAAAAACCTGCACGGAAGGCCTTGCTTACAAGGGCCCGGGCTGCGGCGTGGTGGCCACTGAGTCCGGTGTGAATTTCTGCCAAAAGCTTCGGCCCTTCCTCTTCAGAGATGCACCTTTGAAGGACTCCGATAGTGCTTTTTTATACAACTCTCCTTCGTGGACCCTGTAGGCTTTAGATCGCCGCACGATGCAGCGTGCCTCATTTTGGTCCTCGAGAAGTTCCTGCCTAGTTAGGTAGGCCAAGAATGGTTCTGTCCATGGGGCAATGATGGCCATTATGACGTGGGCTGAAGGTGTTATTTCGGTGGCAGAGCCTCCGATTATGTCAGAGTGTTCGGTATCGGGCATTTTGGCCGGGTCCGGACTATTGTTACCGGTGTCCCCTTCCCATACCATGGATGGCTTAAACAACCTCTCCAAAAAGATGTTGGGAGGGACCGCATTGTGTTTTGCACCGATGCGGGCGAGGATATCCGCCGCCTGATTGTTTTCCCGAGCCACATGGTGAAATTCAAGCCCCTCGAACCGAGCTGACATCTTTAGGACAGCGTTTTGATAGGCCGCCATCTTCGGATCCTTGGCATCGAAGTCTCCATTTATTTGAGATATTGCGAGGTTCGAATCCCCACACACCTCCAGGCGTTGAATGCCCATGTAAACTGCCATCCGAAGACCATGTAACAGGGCTTCATATTCGGCTGCGTTGTTGGAGTCTATATACAGTATCTGCAGTACGTATTGCACTGTATCTCCGGTTGGGGACGTCAGGACGACGCCAGCCCCCAGACCAGCCAACATTTTGGAGCCATCGAAGTGCATGATCCAATTGGAGTATGTGCCGTACTCTTTAGGGAGTTCGGCTTCTGTCCATTCGGCGACAAAGTCAGCCAATACTTGTGATTTACTGGCTCGCCGAGGTTTGTATGTTATGTCGAACAGGAGGAGCTCAATGGCCCATTTGGCAATCCGGCCCGTGGCGTTGCGGTTGTTTATAATATCATTAAGTGGCACTTCCAAGGCTACTGTAATCGAACACTCTTGAAAGTAGTGTCGCAGCTTCCGGGATGCCATGAATACCGCATAGGCTATCTTTTGATAATGTGGGTACCGTGATTTACATGGAGTGAGGACAGTGGATACATAATATACTGGCTTTTGAAGTGGAAATTTATTTCCGTCCGCTTCTTGTTCGACGACGAGCACTGCGCTTACAACCTGATGAGTTGCCTCAATGTACAACAACATTGGTTCGCCGATGTTTGGCACGGCCAGGATTGGGTTGGTTGCCAGTATGGCTTTTATTTCTTCCAATCCGGCTGTGGCAGCGTCCGTCCACTCGAAGTGTTCGATGCACCGAAGGAGGCGATAAAGGGGTAATGCCTTTTCTCCTAAGCGGGAGATAAAGCGGCTTAGAGCCGCCAGACATCCAGTTAATGTCTGGATTTGTTTGAGGTCCGTTGGGATAGCCAACTATGACAGAGCTCGGATTTTGGCTGGATTAGCTTCAATTCCTCTACTGGAGACAATGAAGCCTAGGAGCTTTCTGGCTGGTACGCCGAAAATGCATTTTTCCGGATTGAGCTTGATGTCGTATGTTCGGAGGTTGTTGAATGTGAGCCTCAAGTCGTCTATTAGAGAGTCGACGTGTTTGGTTTTAACGACCACATCATCTACGTATGCCTCTACTGTTTTGCCGATCTGTTTCTCCAGACATGTCTAAATCAAACGCTGATATGTTGCGCCGGCGTTTTTGAGCCCAAAAGGCATTGTGTTGAAACAAAAGGGGTCGTATGGTGTGATAAATGTCGTTCCGGCTTGGTCGGACTCCGCTATCTTGATTTGGTGGTAACCGGACTATGCGTCGAGGAAACACAATGACTCGTGTCCTGCGGTAGCATTGATAATTTGATCAATGCGTGGGAGGGGGAAGGGATCCTTTGGGCAAGCCTTGTTGAGGTCCTTGAAGTCGATATATAGGCGCCATGGTTTGTCCTTCTTTGGTACCATCACCAGGTTTGATAGCCAGTCCGGGTGTTTTATTTCTCTAATGAATCCGGCCTCCAATAACTTGGCTAGTTCCTCTCCCATAGCTTGTCTCTTAGGTTCAGAGAAATGCCGAAGATCCTGCTTGACCGGCTTGAATCCCTTTAGGATATTGAGGCTGTGCTCGGCCAGCCTGCTTGGGATTCCTGACATGTCTGAGGGGTGCCAGCCGAATATGTCTCAATTCTCACGCAGGAACTCTCGTAGTGCAGCGTCCACGGCGGGGTTTAACTGTGCCCCGATGGAGGCTGTTTTTGTAGGGTCCGTTGGGTGGACTTGGAATTTGACTATTTCATCCGCTGGTTTAAAATAGGTGGACTTGGATCTCTTGTCAAGTATCACGTCGTCCCTGTCCACTGTGGAGCGTAGCGCAGTTAATTCCTCGGCCGAAAGGGCTTCGGATAATGCCTCGAGGGCCAATGCAGCTGTTTTGTTTTCGGCGCGGAGTGCTGTGTCCGGATCACTAGCGAGAGTGATGATTCTGTTGGGCCCGGGCATTTTGAGCTTCATGTACCCATAATGGGGTATGGCTTGGAAGATCGTGAACGCCTCCCGTCCTAAAAGGGCGTGGTATCCACTACTGAATGGGGCCACTTGGAATGTAATTTCTTTGGACCTATAGTTCTCCGGCGTGCCGAATACCACATCTAGTGTGATTTTCCCAGCACAACGTGCTTCCTGACTGGGGATGATTCCTCTGAAGGTTGTGCTGCTTTACTCAATGCGGTTCCAGTCTATTTCCATTTTTTGAAGAGTTTCCTCATAGATGAGGTTTAATCCACTGCCGCCGTCCATGAGTACTTTTGTGAGTCGAAAGCCGTCCACAATTGGACTGAGGACTAGTGCAGCTGGTGCTCGGGCTGTTCGGAATTTAGGTTCGTCACTGGCATTGAAGGTAATAGCTGTGTCACTCCATGGATTTATTGCTGCCACGTGGCAGATTTCGGCAATGCTGCAGAGTGTTCGCTTGCGCCTATTATTTGATGCGAAGGTCTCAAAGACTGTTAATACCATATTGTTATCCCTGGGATGGTGCTCTGTGGCATCTGGAACGAGAAGATCCTCGCCGCTTTTGGCCACCTGCCGGAGTATCCAACATGCTCTAAGGCTGTGTGTTAGTATGGTATCCGCTGTACTATGAATTTTGCAGGGTCCGTTGAGCCATCCCTCCAATACAGTTCCACGCCCTGTAGAGGGTTTTTGCTTCTTTGTAATTAACTCGGGTGTCTTATGATAGTGCACCCTTTTACTTCGGACTGGGTGTATATTCGGAGCCGGATTATCCCAAAATTTCGTTTCGGTTTTCCAGGCACTTTCCATCGCACAGTACTTTCGTACTATGGACGCCAAGTCGGCGAAGCATGATATGTCACGGAGACTTATGGCGTTAAGGATTCCCTTGTTCGTGCAGTTATTGCAGAAAAGTGAGACTGCGTCTTCCTCGCGGCAGTCCTTAACCTTGTTCATCACAAGGAGGAATCTGGCCCAATAATGATGTACTGTTTCATGGGGCTTGAGGGAGTCCTGGATTGGGGGGTCTCCGGACAGCCGGATTATATCCTTTTGCCGGACTGCTGGACTATGAAGATACAAGATTGAAGACTTCGTCTCGTGTCCGGATAGGACTCTACTTGGCGTGGAAGGCAAGCTAGGCAATACGGATATGTATATCTCCTCCTTTGTAACCGACCTTGTGTAACCCTAGCCCCCTCTGGTGTCTATATAAACCGGAAGGGTTTTAGTCCGTAGAGACAACACACAATCATACCATAGGCTAGCTTCTAGGGTTTAGCCTCTCTTATCTCGTGGTAGATCTACTCTTGTACTACCCATATCATCAATATTAATCAAGCAGGACGTAGGGTTTTACCTCCATCAAGAGGGCCCGAACCTGGGTAAAACTTGGCGTCCCCTGCCTCCTGTTACCATCCGCCTAGACGCACAGTTCGGGACCCCCTACCCGAGATCCGCCGGTTTTGACACCGACATTGGTGATTTCATTGAGAGTTCCTCTGTGCCGTCGCCAGAAGGAAGGATATCTCGTCTCGTCTTTAAAGATGGTACTACTGTCAGGGGAACTTTGGCTGTCGGCCAAACTCTCCGGCTAGGCGGTTTCACCATGACCGCCTGTTCGGCCGCCGCGCCGACGATGACTTCTCGGGACATCGAAAACAGCCTCCATGTCAAATCGGCACTCGCCGAACAGATGGATCCAATGGAGCTCGCCTCCTTAAACGAGCTCTTGGATCGCATCGCCGCCTTGGGAGTCGCTACGGACTATGATCGGATTGGTCTTAAACCCGATCAAAGGGAGATTAACTCTCCACCGGTCACCCATCATATTGCAGTGGTGGAGGAACAATGCGGCGACCTTTCCTCCATCTTGAGGACCAACTATGTCTGGATTCCCGAGCTCTCTGAGCCGGACGCCCGTTCGCGGGAGGACAACACCCGATCCCTGAACTTAGAGTCAGGCAGCGGGCCAGGATTATCGGGTCACACCCCGGAACTGGAACTTCCAAAATTGGAAATTCCTCGCCCCCTGGATGCCAGATCAGGTGAGGGTTTGGATTCAATTCCACTTACCCACCCAAACATAAGCGATCTTTCCCACATCAGGCAAGAGCCCCAGGAAACAGTAAATCACTATTGGGCCAGATTCCTCCTTGCGATGAACAAGGTTAAAGACTGTCACGAGGAAGACGCAATCCTATTTTCTGCAATAATTACACGGACAAGGGAATCCTTAACGCCATAAATCGCCGTGAGATAACACGCTTCGCTGACTTGGCATCCATAGTACGAAAGTACTGTGCGATGGAAAGTGCCTGGAGAACCGAAATAAACTTTTGGGATAATCCGGCCCTGAATACAAACCCAGTCCAAAACAAAAGGGTGCATTATCACAATACACCCGGGTCAAACACCAAAAAGCAAAAACCCTCTACAGGGTATGGAACCGTACTGGAGGGATGGCTCAACGGACCCTGCAAAATTCATAGTACAGCGGATACAATACCAATGCACAGCCTCAGAGCATGTTGGATACTCTGGCAGGTGGCCAAAAGTGGTGAGGATCTTCTTCTCCCAAATACCACAGAGCACCATCCCGTGGATAACAATACGGTGTTAACGGTCTTCAAAACATTCGCGTCAAATAATAGGCGCAAGCGAACACTCCGCAGCATGGTCGAAATCTGCCACATAGCAACAATAAATCCATGGAGTGACACGGCTATTACCTTCAATGCCAGTGACGAACCTAAATTCCGAACGGCCCGAGCACTAGCCGCACTGGTCCTCAGTCCAATCGTGGACGGCTTTCGACTCACCAAAGTACTCATGGACGGCGGTAGCGGATTAGACCTCATTTATGAGGAAACTCTTCAAAAGATGGAAATAGACTGGAACCGCATTGAGCAAAGTAGCACAACCTTTAGAGGAATCATCCCCAGTCGGGAAGCATGCTGCGCTGGGAAAATCACACTAGATGTGGTATTCGGCACGCCGGATAATTACAGGTCCGAAGAAATTACATTCCAAGTGGCCCCATTCAGCAGTGGTTATCACGCTCTTTTAGGACAGGAGGCGCTCACAATCTTCCAAGCCGTACCCCATTACGGGTACATGAAGCTCAAAATGCCCGGTCCCAACGGAATCATCACTCTCGCCAGTGATCCAGACACAGCACTCTGCGCCGAAAACAAAACAGCCGCACTGGCCCTTGAGGCATTATCCAAAGCCCTCTCGGCCGAGGAATTAACCACGCTACGCTCCACAGTGGACAAGGACAACGTGATACTCGACAAGAGATCCAAGTCCACCTCTTTTAAACCAGCGGATGAAATAGTCAAATTCCAAGTCCACCCAACGGACCCTACAAAAACAGCCTCCGTCGGGGCACAGTTAAACCCCGCTGTGGACGCTGCACTACGAGAGTTCCTGCGCGAGAACTGGGACATGTTCGCCTGGCATCCCTCAGACATGCCAGGAATCCCACGCAGGCTGGCCGAGCATAGCCTCAATATCCTAAAGGGATTTAAGCTGGTCAAACAAGCTCTTCGACATTTCTCCGAACCTAAGAGACAGGCCATGGGAGAGGAACTAGCCAAGTTATTGGAGGCCGGATTCATCAGAGAAATAAAACACCCGGACTGGCTAGCAAACCTGGTAATGATACCAAAAAGGACAAATCCTGGCACCTTTGTGTCGATTTCAAAGACCTCAATAAAGCTTGCCCAAAGGATCCCTTCCCCCTCCCACGCATCGATCAAATCATTGATGCTACGACAGGACACGAGTCATTGTGTTTCCTCGACGCATACTCCGGTTACCACCAAATCAAGATGGCGGAGTCCGACCAAGCCGCAACGACATTCATCACACCATACGTCCCCTTCTGTTTTAACACAATGCCTTTTGGGCTCAAAAACACCACGCAACATATCAGCGCATGATTCAGGCATGTCTGGAGAAACAAATCGGCAAAACAGTAGAGGCATACGTAGACGATGTGGTCGTCAAAACCAAACACGTCGACTCTTTGATAGACGACTTGAGGCTCACATTCGACAACCTCCGAACATACGACATCAAGCTCAATCCGGAAAAATGCGTTTTCGGCATACCAGTCGGAAAGCTCCTGGGTTTCATTGTCTCCAGTAGAGGCATTGAAGCTAATCCAGCCAAAATCCAAGATTTGTCATAGTTGGTTGCCCCAACAGACCTCAAACAAATCCAGAAGTTAACTGGATGTGTGGCGGCTCTAAGCCGCTTTATCTCCCGCTTAGGAGAAAAGGCTTTACCCCTTTATCGCCTCCTTCGGCGCACCGAACACTTCGAGTGAACGGACGCGGCCACAGCCGGACTCGAAGAAATAAAGGCCATTTTGGCAACCAACCCAATCCTGGCCGCGCCAAACATCGGCGAACAAATGCTATTGTACATTGCGGCAACTCATCAAGTTGTCAGCGCAGTGCTCGTCGTCGAACGAGAAACAGACGGACACAAATTCCCTCTTCAAAAGCTGGTATACTATGTATCCACTGTCCTCACTCCATGCAAGTCACGGTACCCACATTATCAAAAGATAGCCTATGCGGTATTCATGGCATCCCGGAAGCTGCGACACTACTTTCAAGGGTGTTCGATTACAGTAGCCTCGGAAGTGCCACTTAATGATATTATAAACAACCGCGACGCTACGGGCCGGATTGCCAAATGGGCCATTGAGCTCCTCCCGTTCAACATAACATACAAACCTCGACGAGCCATCAAGTCATAAGTATTGGCCGACTTCGTCACCGAATGGACGGAGGCCGAACTCCCTAAAGAGTACGGCGCATAATCCAATTGGATCATGCACTTCGACGGTTCTAAAATGCTGGCTGGTCTAGGGGCTGGCGTCGTCCTGACGTCCCCAACCGGAGATACCGTTCAGTACGTGCTGCAAATATTGTATACAGACTCCAACAATGCAGCCGAATACGAAGCTCTGTTGCATGGTCTTTGGATGGCAGTCTCCATGAGCATTCAATGTTTGGAGGTTCGTGGGGAATCAAACCTCGCAATATCCCAAATAAATGGAGACCTTGACGCCAAGGATCTGAAAATGACGGCCTATCGAAACGCCGTCCTAAAAATGTCAGCTCGGTTCGAGGGGCTCGAATTTCACCATATGGCTCAGGAAAACAATCAGGCGGCGGATATCCTCACCCGCATCGGCGCAAAACGCGATGCAGTCCCCCCCAACATATTTTTGGAATGGCTGTTTAAACCATCCGTAGTATGGGAAGGGGACACCGGTAACAACAGTCCGGACCCGGCCAAAATACCCGATACCGAACTCTCTGACACAATCGGAGGCTCCATCACCGAAATAACACCTTCAGCCCACAAAATAATGGCCATTATTGCCCCGTGGACTAAACCATTCCTGGCCTACCTAACTAGACAGGAACTCCCGGAGGACCAAAATATGGCACACTGCATAGTGCAGCGATCCAAGCCCTACAGCGTCCATGAGGGAGAATTGTACAAAAAAAGTACTATCGGAGTCCTTCAAAGGTGCATCTCCGAAGTGGAAGGGTGGAATCTTTTGGCAGAAATTCACGCCGGACTCAGTGGTCATCACGCCGCAGCCCAGGCTCTTGTAAGAAAGGCCTTCCGTACAGGGTTCTATTGGCCAACGACCCGGGCAGATGCACAGGACTTGGTCCAACGTTGCGCCGGTTGCCAGCTCTTTGCAAATCAAAGCCACATGCCACCCACCGCCCTCCAGACAATCCCCATTACATGGCCCTTTGCGGTCTGGGGGCTTGACATGGTTGGACCCCTTAAAGGGGGAACCCACAAGAAAAAATACTTATTGGTCATGGTGGATAAATTCACCAAATGGATAGAGGCCAAACCTGTTAAAACAGTCGAATCCGGACTAGTGATAGACTTCATATCCGGGGTTGTACACCGTTATGGCGTCCCCCACAACATCATCACTGACAACGGCACAAACTTCACAGCCGATGAGGTAAAACTCTGGTGCAGCAAAATGGGCATCAAGCTCGATTACGCTTCAGTCTATCACCCACAAACCAACGGTCAAGTCGAGCGAGCAAACGGTCTTATAATGAGCGGCATTAAACCCAGATTAGTACGCTCCTTAACGGAGTCTAACACGCACTGGGTAGAGGAGCTCCACTTCATACTCTGGGGGCTGTGGACTACGCCGAATCATAGTACCGGATATACACCCTTCTTTATGGTGTACGGCGCAGAGGCAGTCTTGCCCTATGACATAATTCATGACTCACCTCGAGTGCGCATGTACGAAGAAAGAGAAGCCGAGCTCCATCGGCAGGACAGTCTAGACACCCTGGAAGAGGAGCGCGACGTAGCCAAAGCCCGTTCCGCATTTTATCAGCAACCGGCTCGCAGATACCAAAGCAGAGAAGTACGGGCCAAAACTTATAACATTGGCGAACTAGTTCTATGCCTGCGGGATAAGAAAAAGAACAAGCTCGAGCCCGAATGGGAAGGTCCTTTCATTATTGACCAAGTTCTGACCGGTGGAGCGTACCGACTGCGGGATGCATCGACTAGTCGACTCGAGCCGAACCCATGGAACGCGGCCAGGCTCCGAAGATTCTACGCCTAGCACCGGACTCTATGTTAGTCCCCTCCCTTTGTCCATTTTCTGCATATATATCATCTGTCTTGTTTCCCTTTCTTTCTTTCTTTTATTATTTCTCTAGGCCTTCAAGGGTCACCTTGTGCCTCGCTTGTACATTACAGATGCGCTAGCCGCACTCTTCATACCTGGGGGCTTCTTTCACAGAAGCTCAAATTATTTATCTGGGCCTCATGCCCAACACATGTGTTATACTTCCGCATGTACCTTTTTTCACCATTATATGCATCGATATGACTTAAGTTTTGGCCAAGCTGGGTTGCATGGCTCTTGTATTTATGCCCTACGTTCCCGTTAATTCGGCTAGGGCATAAGGGGAGCACCTCTGCGATTGTTACTGCCGGGTCAGCCGGATGTGTACCTTAGACTGGGTGAAGCCGAAAGCTAGCGTTCTTAAGGGAATATTCGGTCGGTGAACAAAAGATGATTTTTATTTATTGTCCATATCTGCCCCCAGATGCTTTTTCTGCGTTTCTTATCGCAGTCCGGACATGCACTTTAGGGCATGCTTACCCAGGGAAAGGAACCCTTAACGGAACTATTCTCCCTGGAAGATGTTTCTTACTACCCATGTAATATAACAGAACTAGTTGGGCACTTGTCTGATAAAGAACTAATGACCCCTACGCCTGGTCTCCACGCATACCCCGGTTTTATATAACTAAGCGGGTATTCGGATTCACTCCGGACTATCGGGCCCGGTGGTTGAAGAGAAAAGGTCCGCAACGACAAATGATCTACAATCTGGCTAGAAGGCATTATACATGTCACTTTAATTACATAGTCATGCAGACTGACTAAATTCCTCCTCTATACCATCCAACAGGCGATCTAGCTTACAATCCCGTTGAGAATACTTTGCGGCTAATTCTACTTGCCCATAAACTAAGCTAACGGGGATCTCTTTTCCGTCGGGCCCCTTAGGTCCGACCTCGGCTATGTGATTTGGGTCTGCCTTGGTATAACGCATCTTCACCATGGCCCAGGCTTCTCTGGCACCCTGTCGGCAGGCTGATATCTTCCATAATCGGAAGCGCCGCCGTGCTCCCTTCAGCTTCTCCGCAAGCTCTGCAACGCCTTCTGGCAGGGAGACGGACGGCCACAAGGCCTGGGCAACACCCTGCATCACCTGCCGAACTTGTTTGTGCAGATGTGACAGCTCGGACAGAAGATCACCCGCAGACCCGGGCATTTCCTCCGCTGGACGACCCGTCAGCATACCTACAGACATAATGTTGTCAGTCAGCTTCTTCGCCGAACTCCTTTAAAAGGATTCGTTCAAACACTTACTGAAAATGCCGTGCCGAAGCCGCTTATTCTCCTTCTCAGAGTCCGCAAGATGGCCCCGAACATCTTTTAGTTCCACGTTCAGCTTAATATTGGCGTCTTGGAGATTTTTTTCTCTAGCATAACCTTAGTCAGCATGCGTTTGCCAGCCTCTAGCTATCACATAACATGCTGGTCCCCCGGATTTTCTCTGGATTCATCTGCAAAATCAATTGTTAGATCTGCAGACACGCCGCACACTATATGGTAACCATCATTCTTTAAAGAAAATGTTACCAGCGGGAGGCTTTTTCTGTTCCTGCAATGCGGCAAGAGCGGCCCCCAGTTGGGTCTTGCATTCCTCCAGCTCTTGGGACAGCCTAGTATTCTTCTCTATAAGAATCTGCACATTAAAGATGATCCTTAAATCAGTTCTGCCAACTGTTTCAAGTCTCAGGGGCTACTGATACATATAAATCGCCAGATTTACTCACCCGTACATCCTTTACATACTGATCCGTGGCTCTGGCTAGACCATCTTGAGCAGCACGGAGGTACGCCTCTACAGAATTGAAGGCGTCGAACGCCTCTGGTGAGAAACAAGCGTCACGGAGTATGGCCCGGCGGCGCTTATGATTCATGGCGCTTTCCACTTCTGAGTTTGTAGCGGATAATCTATCTGCATCCTCTGTAGGGGGATTATCCGGTGCCTGCCCCATATCGGCTTCCGCCTCCATGTCCGGTCCTGGCGCCCGACTGGTGGAAGCTTGATTGGCAGCATCGCCGGACATATTCCGGCGAGCGTTCTTTCTGTTAAAGAAACGCGGGCGTCATTGCATTTTGAGAAAGACGACAACCACATAGCGGGGTTTTTCCTATACCTTTGCGCCGGCGTCTCCGTCCTGACCGCCTTCCTTTTTGGCCTACCCGGCCTCGGTACCTCTTGCTGGCGAGTTGCTGCGGGTTCGGCAGGGCGTCCCGAATGCCTTCCCTGTAAAAGATGCCATCTCTATATGGTGGGTGAAGTGCCTAAAAGGGGATCCTAGCTTTGGAATTGGGACTTTTTGATTTTTCTTACCTGCGATGCAGGGAGCAGTCCAGGATAGTCGGCCGTAATGGCCACCAGGGCATCATCGCAGCTTAACTGACAGAACTACCGGGCTATTAGTTCCATGGAGATAACCGTATCTTATTCAAGTCCGGAATCAAGGGCCCGGTCAGGGTCCTCTGGTTGTGGAGAAGGGCTGCTAACCTCCTTTATGGCTTTTCGTAGTTCCTGCCGCAAAGTGGCAAGGTGAATACTTACGACTAAGAATGCGGGAAAAATGGGGGCAGGGAGATATAACTTACCCAGCTTGGAGGATTGTACATGGAGAATCCATCCCGTGGCTTGATGCAGGTGAACTCCTCTTCCTCACCCTTGAACAGTTCGAACAGAATTTTCGCTAGAGCGGCAGCATTGTCCGGACCCTTACGCTCGCAGCGGGTGGCGTCATCCGCCCCGTTATAACACCACAAGGGGTGCCCACGATATTGAAGTGGCTGCACTCCCTGCATTATGCAAATCGACATAACTTCGATTATTGTCAATCCTGATCGAGCCAGTGCTTTGATCTGGTTCATCAGATAGAGGACTTCTCCGTTGTCTTCCGCCTGGGGGCTCCGTGGGCGCCAAATTCGGCGCTTCTTCAAAGGAGCATTGTTGAACTCAGGAAGACCCCGCCGAACAGGGTCCGAAAGGGGGACGTCCTCCATATAAAACCATTCTGAAGGCCAGTCTTCGGACGGCTTCTTCGGGGTACCGAACACGTATCCGGTATCGGTGATGCGCCATATTTCGGCTCCGCCCACTTGATATAGTGATTCCCTCTGTGTGCGAGGGACAAGGCAGAATAGCCTTTTCCACAGCTCAAAGTGAGCCTCGCAGCCCAGGAACAACTCGTAGAGAGCGACATAGCCGGTGATATGTAGAATGGAGGCAGGGGTGAGATTGTGTAATTGGAGGCCGTAGAACTCCAGGAGCCCGCGGAGGAACAGATGAATTGGAAATCCGAGTCCCCTTAGTAAATAAGGAACAAGGCAGACCCGTTCCCCCATGGAGGGACAAGGAAAGCTCTCCGCTTGCGCCCCGCCATTGTAGGTGGCAAGCCCGACTCGAACGGGCACCATATACGCCGGAGGGAGAAATCCCTTAGTCTGCAGCTCGACTAATCGACTGTGCGGGACTGAACACCTCTCCCAATCACTAGGCTTAGGGCTACGGGGGCGGGAGGAGGAGCTGCGGAGGTTGGCCATGCTGGAATGGATCTTTCCAAAACGCGCTCTGATGAATTCTCGCTGGGGGAGGATGGTATGGATCGGATCTAAGAATCCCCATTCCTTTAATAGACAATTTATTTATCTGGCTAGGGGGTGAAGGTAAAAACGCCCTGGCGCCTCGTATTCATTCGACCCGTGGGAGAAAGCCCTTATTGGGCACAGAAGCCAAGAGGACACTTCTTACGAACACTTGAAAGTTGAAGAAGAACCCACCTTGCAATGCTGAAGACAATACTGCGCGCCGGACTCATCGTCATCGAAGCCTGGTTCAGGGGCTACTGAGGGAGTCCTGGATTGGGGGGTCTCCGGACAGCCGGATTATATCCTTTGGCCGGACTGCTGGACTATGAAGATACAAGATTGAAGACTTCGTCTCGTGTCCGGATAGGACTCTACTTGGCGTGGAGGGCAAGCTAGGCAATACGGATATGTATATCTCCTCCTTTGTAACCGACCTTGTGTAACCCTAGCCCCCTCTGGTGTCTATATAAACTGAAAGGGTTTTAGTCCGTAGGACAACACACAATCATACCATAGGCTAGCTTCTAGGGTTTAGCCTCTCTGATCTCGTGGTAGATCTACTCTTGTACTACCCATATCATCAATATTAATCAAGCAGGACGTAGGGTTTTACCTCCATCAAGAGGGCCCGAACCTGGGTAAAACTTCGTGTCCCCTGCCTCCTGTTACCATCCGCCTAGACGCACAGTTCGGGACCCCCTACCCGAGATCCGCCGGTTTTGACACCGGCAGGGCTCTTGCCTAATGTGGGAAAGATCGTTTATGTCTAGGTGGGTGGGTGTATTTGAGTCTGAACCCTTACTCGATCTGAGACCCAGGGGCCGAGGTGTTTCCAATCTTGGAAGTTCAGATTCCGGGATGTTGCCCGATGAGTCTGGCCCGCTGCCTGACTCTAGGTTCAGGGCTTGGGTGATGTCCTCCCGTAAACGGGTATCCGGCTCGGAGAGCTCAGGAATCCGGACATAGTTAGTCCTCAAGATAGAGGAAGAATCGCCGCATTGTTCCTGCACCACCGCAATATGATGGGTGACTTGTGGAGAGTTAATCTCCCTTTGATCGGGTTTAAGCCCAATCCGATCATAGTCTGTAGTGACTCCCAAGGCGGCGATGCGATCCAAGAGCTCGTTTAGGGAAGAGAGCTCCATTTGGATCCATCTGCTCGGCGAATTCCGAGCCGACGTGGAGGCCGTTTTCGATGACCCGAGAAGTCATCGTAAGTGCAGTGGCCGAACGGGTGGTCATGATGAAACTGCCAAGCCAGAGAGTTTGGCTGATAGCTAGGGCTCCCCCAGTGGTAATGTTTTTTTTTAACAATGGGACGAGGCATCCTTCCTTACGGCGATGACACAGTGGAACTCTTAATGAAAGCACCAATGTCGGTGTCAAAACCGGCGGATCTCGGGTAGGGGGTCCCGAACTGTGCGTCTAAGGCGGATGGTAACAGGAGGCAGGGGACATGATGTTTTACCCAGGTTCGGGCCCTCTTGATGGAGGTAAAACCCTACGTCCTGCTTGATTATTCTTGATAATATGAGTAGTACAAGAATTGATCTACCACGAGATCAGAGAGGCTAAACCCTAGAAGCTAGCCTATGGTATGATTGTATGTTGCCCTACGGACTAAAACCCTCCGGTTTATATAGACACCGGAGGGGGCTAGGGTTACACAAGGTCGGTTACAAAGGAGGAGATATGCATATCCGTATTGCCTAGCTTGCCTTCCACGCCAAGTAGAGTCCCATCCGGACACGAGACGAAGTCTTCAATCTTGTGTCTTCATAGTCCAACAGTCCGGCCAAAGGATATAGCCCGGCTGTCCGGAGACCCCCTAATCCAGGACTCCCTCACCCCCCCTCTAGTCAACTATATTGATCCTTTTAGGGGGGGGTGCCTACATATACTGGTGTTCATCTCTGCTAATTTCTGCTACTGTTTTATGTGTTTTTGCTTGACACAAGACACATATGAGGTGGATGTCTGAGGTGTAGCGTCGCGCGCTAGAGAAACTTACTGCAAGCATTAAGTTTCATCCTAAGTTTTGGTTCATAGAAGTTACTCCATATATACTAACACATATGTTTCCTTCTGTAACTGGGCAATGATTCATGATTTAGTGCATGGAGATGGTGTGGAAGTCATTTATGCTACAATGTTTCATATCACCGTTAAGTGTGTGATAATTACCAATAGAGTGGCATTAGAGCTTTGGTTGCTTATGAGGTTTGATGATCCCAGTATCTTGATTATTGCTGAAAGAGTTACTTACAATGCTTTGGAAGGAAGCACTATGAGAAGTGGCATGATAATACTTGATTCTTCCAATTACTCATTATGGAAGACATGCTTTATTGCAAGGATTTGTATGAGCTAATTGTGAAAGAGTATACCCACAATTGTCTTGGAAGAAGAATCGAGAGTGCTACATAAAAAACATTAGGTATGATTCAGTTGTACATGAACCACAATATATTGCACCATGTTGCAAATGAGACAAATGTGAATGAGATGTGACAAAAGTTGGAGTCTATGTATGAGAGGAAGACATCAATGAACAAGGGATCAGTGATAAAACATACTTTCAAAGCTTGAGCACCGATATGGAGTGGTCTGTCTGTGCACTTGAATGTCATCCGATGGCATTTAAATCAACTCCTAGTCATGAAGATCAACTTTGAGGATGAGGTGCAAGAATTTTTGTTGCTGAGTTCCATGACTAATAGTTGAAACATGCATGTTGTGGCACTTAGCAATTCAACTCTAGATGGTAAGCTAACTTTGGAGATGGTGAAGGATATCATGCTCAATGAAGAAGCCATAACAAAGAATTTGTGCCTCTTCTTCTTCTGATGCATAGGCTGAAACACATGGGAAGAATGATAACCATGTACATAGTCACACAAATTTTAGTAAGGTAGAAATAAACCTAGGTGTTCAAATTCAAATTAGACAAAATACATTACTTGCTTTCATTGTCGCAATCTGGGAGACATAAAGAGAAACTGCAGGAAATACAAAAGAGAGCTTGCACATGTGAAACTTTCGAAGAAAATCGTGCAAAAGGCAGAGAACAGTTCAACCATGACCACAACGAACGAAGAGTATTAAGTCATTCAAGATGAAGAATATTTTAGTGTTGTTCATGATGATGCCATGAGTTGGGTTTTGGATCCAGGTGCATCCTTCGACATTCCATCACACAAAGATTATTTCACATCTTACACTAGTGGCATTACTAGTCAAGTGAGGATGGGGAATAGTTGTTCATCAACAATTGTTGGCAGGGGTTCTATATGCATTGAAGCAAACGCATGTTGCAGATTAGTGCTCGATGATGTGAGGCATGTTCCCGACATAAGGCTGAATTTATTATCAATGTGCAAACTTGACAACATTAAACATCCCAGTTATGTCGGTGAAGTAAAATGGAAACTCACCGAAGGTTCTTTGATTGTGGCTCGAGGAATTAGGCAAGGATTTCTCTATGTGACTAAAACCAAGTTGTGCAATGAAGTGTTGAACATTGTTGAGAAGGAAAGTTTGGTTGAATTGTGGCATAAGAGATTTGGGCATATGAGTGAGAACGACATGCACATTATTGCTTGCATGAACTACCTCCCTGAGTTGAAAGGTATAATCATGAAACTATGTGCACATTGTTTTGCTGGCAGACAACATAGGGTTGCATTTCATACACTCTCTCCACATCGTGCGGAAAATGTTCTTGATATTGTACACACTGGGGTTTGCTTCATGACTGAAAACTCCCACGGTCGAGCAATGCACTTTGTGAATTTAATTGATGACCATTCCAAAAAAAGTATTTCTATATGTGTTGAAACACAAGTATCACATGCTCGAAGCCTTCAAGGACTTCTGTACCAGAGTTGAAAGGCAAACTGGTAGAAGTTTTAAGTGTGTGAGATCAGATAATGATTGTAAATATGGAGGTCCATTTGAATGGTATTGAAAAATGTTTGGAACCAGACTAGAGAATGTTCCACCAAAGACACCCCAACTCATTGGTGATACGTCCATTTTGCATCATGCTTTCATATCAATATTTATTGCGTTATGGGCTGTTATTACACATTATGTCACAATACTTATGCCTATTCTCTCTTATTTTACAAGGTTTACATGAAGAGGGAGAATGCCGGCAGCTGGAATTCTGGGCTGGAAAAGGAGAAAATATTAGAGACCTATTCTGCAAAACTCCAAAAGTTCTGAAACTTCACCGGAACACGTTTCAGAATATATATAAAATATTAGGTGAAAGAAGTACCAGAGGGGGGCCACTGCTACCTCTTGAGCATGCGTTAGTTTTCCCTTGAAGAGGAAAGGGTGATGCAGCAAAGCAACGTAAGTATTTCCCTTGGTTTTTGAGAACCAAGGTATCAATCCAGTAGGAGACCATGCGCGAGTCACCTCGTACCTACACAAACAAATAAGAACCTTGCAACCAACGCGATAAAGGGGTTGTCAATCCCTTCACGGCCACTTGCAAGAGTGAGATCTGATAGAGATAATAATAATAAGATAAATATTTTTGGTATTTTTATGATATATATTGAAAGTAAAGATTGCAAAATAAAATAGATTGGAAACTTGTATGATGGAAAATAGACCCGGGGGCCATAGGTTTCACTAGTGGCTTCTCTCAAGATAGCATAAGTATTACGGTGGGTGAACAAATTACTGTCGAGCAATTGATAGAATTGAGCATAGTTATGAGAATATCTAGGTATGATCATGTATATAGGCATCACGTCCGTGACAAGTAGACCGACTCCTGCTTGCATCTACTACTATTACTCCACACATCGACCGCTATCCAGCATGCATCTAGAGTATTAAGTTCATAAGAATGGAGTAACGCTTTAAGAAAGATGACATGATGTAGAGGGATAAACTCATGCAATATGATATAAACCCCATATTTTTATCCTCGATGGAAACAATACAATACGTGTCATTTCCCTTTCTGTCACTGGGATCGAGCACCGCAAGAATGAACCCAAAGCTAAGCACTTCTCCCATTGCAAGAAAGATCAATCTAGTAGGCCAAACCAAACTGATACTTCGAAGAGACTTGCAAAGATAACCAATCATACATAAAAGAATTCAGAGAAGATTCAAATATTGTTCATAGATAATCTTGATAAACCCACAATTCATCGGATCTCGACAAACACACCGCAAAAGAAGATTACATCGAATAGGTCTCCAAGAGAATCAAGGAGAACTTTGTATTGAGATCCAAAGAGAGAGAAGAAGCCATCTAGCTAATAATTATGGACCCGAAGGTCTGAGGTAAACTACTCACACATCATCGGAGAGGCTATGGTGTTGATGTAGAAGCCCTCCGTGATCAATGCCCCCTCCGGCGGAGCACCGGAAAAGGCCCCAAGATGGGATCTCATGGGTACAGAAGGTTGCGGCGGTGGAATTAGGTTTTCGTGTTGCCCTTTGATGTTTCCAGGGTACGTAGGTATATATAGGAGGAAGAAGTAGGTCGGTGGAGCCACGAGGGGCCCACGAGGGTGGAGGGCGCGCCCCCTACCCCGTGGCCTCCTCGTTGATTGCTTGACGTCCACTCCAAGTCCTCTGGATCACGTTTGTTCCAAAAATCACGCTCCCGAAGGTTTCATTCCGTTTGGACTCCGCTTGATATTCTTTTTCTGCGAAACACTGAAATAGGCAAAAAGCAGCAAGTTGGGCTGGGCCTCCGGTTAATAGGTTAGACCCAAAAATAATATAAAAGTGTATAAATAAGCCCATTAAACATCCAAAACAGAATATATAATAGCATGGAACAATAAAAAATTATAGATACATTGGAGACGTATCAGCCACCCACCGTCCACAGGGGTGGGCGCGCCCCCTACCCCCTGGGCACGCCCCCTGCCTCGTGGGCCCCCTGGAAGCCCTCTGATTCCCATCTTTGGCTATATGGAGTCTTTCGTCGAGGAAAAAATCATAAGCAAGCTTTCGGGAAGAAACTCCGCCGCCATGAGGCGGAACCTTGGCGGAACCAATCTAGGGCTCCGGTAGAGCTGTTCTGCCTGGGAAACTTCCCTCCGGGAGGGGGAAATCATCACCATCATCATCACCAACAATCCTCTCATCGGGAGGGGGTCAATCTCCATCAAAATCTTCACCAGCACCATCTCATCTGAAACCCTAGTTCATCTCTTGTATCCAATCTTTGCCCCAAAGCCTCAGATTGGTACCTGTGGGTTGCTAGTAGTGTTGATTACTCCTTGTAGTTGATGCTATTTGGTTTATTCGATGGAAGATCATATGTTCAGATCCATGATGCATATTAATACCCCTCTGATTATGAACATGAATATGATTTGTGAGTTGTTACGTTTGTTCCTGAGGACATGGGAGAAATCTTGCTATAAGTAGTCATGTGAATTTGGTATTCGTTCGATATTTTGATGAGATGTATGTTGTCTTTCCTCTAGTGGTGTCATGTGAACGTCGACTACATGACACTTCACCATTGTTTGGGCCTAGGGGAAGGCATTGGGAAGTAATAAGTAGATGATGGGTTGCTAGAGTGACAGAAGCTTAAACCCTAGTTTATGCATTGCTTCGTAAGGGGCTGATTTGGATCCATATGTTTCATGCTGTGGTTAGTTTTACCTTAATACTTCTGTTGTAGTTGCGGATGCTTGCAATAGGGGTTAATCATAAGTGGGATGCTTGTCAAAGGAAGTGTTGGGTTATGTAGTAATTTCAAAAAATTTCCTACGCACACGCAAGTGTCACACCCAAGCTAGTTCAAGCATTAGAGTGTGCATCATGTTTAAATTCCTCTTAAATTTGAAATGGGGAAGGCAGAAACCCCCAACACCCCCTGGAAACAATTAGGGTTTACTAAAATTATTTTCAATGAACCTGAAATGCCCTTCTAAAAAGTTCACCCTCTTTGTCTTGGGTTAGAACCTCTGGCAAAATTGGTGCACAATTTTCTAGGTCAACAGAAGGTCATTAAATTAAATCATAAGTATTTGAATTTGGGCATTTAAATGCTATAAAATAATTTAAATGCTCAAATAATTCTGGAAATAAATGTTTGCTGTTGGATATATTCTAAACAGAGCCCACAATTATTTTCAGGATTTTTGGAAACATTTTAGTATTTTTAATAAAGCCCAACAGTTGCAGAAAAAAATAGAAAACAGAAACAAATCAAAAAAAAGAGAGAGGGAAGCCCACCTGGGCCTTACCTGTGCTGGCCCAGCCCACCTGGCTCGGCCCAGCCGACTGGCCTTGCCAGTCGCCGTCCTGCTCCCGCCAGAAGGACGAGGAGCACGTGGCCGGCGCCCGCGGCCACACGCCGGCCACCTCCTGCTTCTGCCGACGCCCTGGAGACGTCCAGGGATGCCACGCCGACCCCTACGTTCCCCTCTCATCCTCCCTCACTCTCCCCCTCGTCTCCCTCACCCTCTCTCGTGATGGCCGAGCGCGGTCCTCGCCGCCGTTCGCCGTAGACGTCACCAGAGCCACCCCCTCGCCCCTCCGACGAGCCCAATAGCTCCGCCTCGTCGCCCTGGACCTCTCCGCTGACCCACGCGGCTCTAAACGCCGCCGAACGCCGTCTTTGCCCTCGTCTTCAACCTCGGGCACCCGAGCCGTCTCCGGTCGATTCGCCGCCGCCAGGACCTCCCCGAGCTCGCTGACCCCCTCTCCGACCCCGCTGTGAGCTCCTCTTCCTCTTCCCCTAGCTCCCGTGCTCGTTTGGCCTCTATAGTCGCCACTTCCACCGCACCCGAAAGCTCCCCGCCGCCGGCCATGGTGCCATCGTGGCTAGAGCCACAGTGGCTCAAAGCCAAGCTCACCGTTGTGCTCAGTGCAGCACCAGGAGCCCGTAGCCACCACCAGCTCCTTCTCACGTGCACCGTAGCATCGAACCCAACCCCGTCCGAACTCCGGCCGCCGCTATCGAGCTCGCCGGTGTCATTTCCGGCATCCCCGTGTCCAACCACTTGCACCACTGGATGCGGCAGCTCCCCAGCTACGCGTAACACATCTCCACCCGCGATTTGGTCACCGGAGGACCAAATCCGAAGCCCTCCGCCGTCTGTAATGGTTTCATGCATGACAATTAGCCCCACTGACCAGGGGTTTGACCCCAGGTTGACTCCCCTGAGTCAATGACAAGTGGGCCCCCTTCTGCTAACTAAATCAAATTAGTTTTAACTAAAAATAATTAGTTTAATTGACTACTGACACGCAGGACCCACCAGTTAGGTTTGACCTGGACGTCCCTGTTGACCACTGACGTCACCCTGACATAATGCTGACGCAGTAATTAATTACTGGAATTATTCTTATACAGGAAATTCTGGAAAATAGTCAAAACTTCTAAAAATCATAGAAAATCAACTATAGCTCCAAATGTAAAGATTTATATATGAAAAATGATCAGAAAAATTCAATCTATCCATCTGTAATGGTTTCATGCATGACAAAACAAGGTAACCTTGCTATTTAAGCAGAATAAGGTAATACACTAATGTGGCTATGTTAAATGAACTAACATTTGAACCTTTGGTTCAAATAAGCACATTCCTTTATGTTATAGCTTGCATTAGGCCAAGACACATTCATATTGCCATGTCATAGCATGCATCATATTGTTGCATATCGTCATGTGTTGATTGTGTTCCGATGTGTTCTTCATGGTAGGTTCTGCCTCCGAGGATATTCACGAGTATCCAACTGAAGGGCAGTATCCCACTACCACTCCATCAGGCAAGCAACCCATTGATCATTCCGATACAAACCCATGTTCTCGCTTCTGCTCTTGTTTACTGCATTAAGACAACGCAATTCAAACTGCTGTGTGCTACGGTAGTTGAACCCTTATCCTCTGCGTGACCTGTCATTGCCACAGTAACTAGATGAAACCCACTAGCATGTGTAGGAGTTGATTGAGCCATGTATGTGATTCCTACCTTACTATGCCTGCTATGCTTAGAGTTGTGTCAGGTCTGGTTCATCTGGGTGAAGACTAGAGTGAAATGCTTCTGTCGGTAATATGAAGGATGTGTTGAACATGTTTTGGTAAAGGTGTCGATGAGAGGCCATGTAGGAGTACATGGTGGGTTGTTTCATTGAG